>NC_088422.1:109189506-109226393 GCF_034236695.1 Oncorhynchus nerka
TCTGATGTGTATGGAACACTATAGTTGTAGTAGTAATCTGATGTGTATGGAACACTATAGTTGTAGTAGTAATCTGATGTGTATGGAACACTATAGTAGTAGTAGTAGTAGTAGTAGTAATCTGATGTGTATGGAACACTGTAGTAGTAGTAGTAATCTGATGTGTATGGAACACTATAGTAGTAGTAGTAGTAGTAATCTGATGTGTATGGAACACTGTAGTAGTAGTAGTAATCTGATGTGTATGGAACACTATAGTAGTAGTAGTAGTAGTAATCTGATGTGTATGGAACACTGTAGTAGTAGTAGTAATCTGATGTGTATGGAACACTATAGTAGTAGTAGTAGTAGTAATCTGATGTGTATGGAACACTGTAGTAGTAGTAGTAGTAGTAATCTGATGTGTATGGAACACTGTAGTAGTAGTAGTAGTAGTAATCTGATGTGTATGGAACACTATAGTAGTAGTAGTAGTAGTAGTAGTAGTAATATGATGTGTATGGAACACTATAGTAGTAGTAGTAGTAGTAGTAATCTGATGTGTATTGAACACTATAGTAGTAGTAGTAGTAATCTGATGTGTATGGAACACTATAGTAGTAGTAGTAATTTGATGTGTATGGAACACTATAGTAGTAGTAGTAGTAATCTGATGTGTATGGAACACTATAGTAGTAGTAGTAGTAGTAGTAGTAGTAGTAATCTGATGTGTATGGAACACTATAGTAGTAGTAGTAGTAATCTGATGTGTATGGAACACTATAGTAGTAGTAGTAGTAGTAGTAGTAATCTGATGTGTATGGAACACTGTAGTAGTAGTAGTAGTAGTAGTAATCTGATGTGTATGGAACACTATAGTAGTAGTAGTTGTAGTAATCTGATGTGTATGGAACACTATAGTAGTAGTAGTAGTAGTAGTAGTAATCTGATGTGTATGGAACACTGTAGTAGTAGTAGTAGTAGTAGTAATCTGATGTGTATGGAACACTATAGTAGTAGTAGTAGTAGTAGTAATCTGATGTGTATGGAACACTATAGTTGTAGTAGTAGTAATCTGATGTGTATGGAACACTATAGTAGTAGTAGTTGTAGTAATCTGATGTGTATGGAACACTATAGTAGTAGTAGTAGTAGTAGTAATCTGATGTGTATGGAACACTATAGTAGTAGTAGTAATCTGATGTGTATGGAACACTATAGTAGTAGTAGTAATCTGATGTGTATGGAACACTATAGTAGTAGTAGTAATCTGATGTGTATGGAACACTATAGTAGTAGTAGTAGTAATCTGATGTGTATGGAACACTATAGTAGTAGTAGTAATCTGATGTGTATGGAACACTATAGTAGTAGTAGTAGTAGTAATCTGATGTGTATGGAACACTATAGTAGTAGTAGTAGTAGTAGTAATCTGATGTGTATGGAACACTATAGTTGTAGTAGTAGTAATCTGATGTGTATGGAACACTATAGTAGTAGTAGTAGTAATCTGATGTGTATGGAACACTATAGTTGTAGTAGTAGTAGTAGTAGTGGTAATCTGATGTGTATGGGAACACTATAGTAGTAGTAGTAATCTGATGTGTATGGAACACTATAGTTGTAGTAGTAGTAGTAGTAGTAATCTGATGTGTATGGAACACTATAGTAGTAGTAGTAGTAGTAGTAATCTGATGTGTATGGAACACTATAGTTTAGTAGTAGTAGTAGTAATCTGATGTGTATGGAACACTATAGTAGTAGTAGTAATCTGATGTGTATGGAACACTATAGTAGTAGTAGTAATCTGATGTGTATTGAACACTATAGTAGTAGTAGTAATCTGATGTGTATGGAACACTATAGTAGTAGTAGTAATCTGATGTGTATGGAACACTATAGTAGTAGTAATAATCTGATGTGTATGGAACACTATAGTAGTAGTAGTAGTAATCTGATGTGTATGGAACACTATAGTAGTAGTAGTAGTAATCTGATGTGTATGGAACACTATAGTTTAGTAGTAGTAGTAGTAATCTGATGTGTATGGAACACTATAGTAGTAGTAGTAATCTGATGTGTATGGAACACTATAGTAGTAGTAGTAGTAGTAATCTGATGTGTATGGAACACTATAGTAGTAGTAGTAATCTGATGTGTATGGAACACTATAGTAGTAGTAATAATCTGATGTGTATGGAACACTATAGTAGTAGTAGTAGTAGTAATCTGATGTGTATGGAACACTATAGTAGTAGTAGTAGTAGTAATCTGATGTGTATGGAACACTATAGTAGTAGTAGTAGTAATCTGATGTGTATGGAACACTATAGTAGTAGTAGTAATCTGATGTGTATGGAACACTATAGTAGTAGTAGTAGTAGTAGTAGTAGTAGTAGTAATCTGATGTGTATGGAACACTGTAGTAGTAGTAGTAACCTGATGTGTATGGAACACTATAGTAGTAGTAGTAGTAGTAGTAGTAGTAGTAGTAGTAGTAGTAGTAATCTGATGTGTATGGAACACTATAGTAGTAGTAGTAATCTGATGTGTATGGAACACTATAGTAGTAGTAGTAGTAGTAATCTGATGTGTATGGAACACTATAGTAGTAGTAGTAGTAGTAATCTGATGTGTATGGAACACTATAGTAGTAGTAGTAGTAGTAGTAGTAATCTGATGTGTATGGAACACTATAGTTGTAGTAGTAATCTGATGTGTATGGAACACTATAGTTGTAGTAGTAATCTGATGTGTATGGAACACTATAGTAGTAGTAGTAATTTGATGTATATGGAATACTACAGTTGTAGTGGTAGTAGTAGTATTAGTAGTAGTAATCTGATGTGTATGGAACACTATAGTTGTAGTAGTAATCTGATGTGTATGGAACACTATAGTTGTAGTAGTAATCTGATGTGTATGGAACACTATAGTAGTAGTAGTAGTAGTAGTAGTAATCTGATGTGTATGGAACACTGTAGTAGTAGTAGTAATCTGATGTGTATGGAACACTATAGTAGTAGTAGTAGTAGTAATCTGATGTGTATGGAACACTGTAGTAGTAGTAGTAATCTGATGTGTATGGAACACTATAGTAGTAGTAGTAGTAGTAATCTGATGTGTATGGAACACTGTAGTAGTAGTAGTAATCTGATGTGTATGGAACACTATAGTAGTAGTAGTAGTAGTAATCTGATGTGTATGGAACACTGTAGTAGTAGTAGTAGTAGTAATCTGATGTGTATGGAACACTGTAGTAGTAGTAGTAGTAGTAATCTGATGTGTATGGAACACTATAGTAGTAGTAGTAGTAGTAGTAGTAGTAATCTGATGTGTATGGAACACTATAGTAGTAGTAGTAGTAGTAGTAATCTGATGTGTATTGAACACTATAGTAGTAGTAGTAGTAATCTGATGTGTATGGAACACTATAGTAGTAGTAGTAATTTGATGTGTATGGAACACTATAGTAGTAGTAGTAGTAATCTGATGTGTATGGAACACTATAGTAGTAGTAGTAGTAGTAGTAGTAGTAGTAATCTGATGTGTATGGAACACTATAGTAGTAGTAGTAGTAATCTGATGTGTATGGAACACTATAGTAGTAGTAGTAGTAGTAGTAGTAATCTGATGTGTATGGAACACTGTAGTAGTAGTAGTAGTAGTAGTAATCTGATGTGTATGGAACACTATAGTAGTAGTAGTTGTAGTAATCTGATGTGTATGGAACACTATAGTAGTAGTAGTAGTAGTAGTAGTAATCTGATGTGTATGGAACACTGTAGTAGTAGTAGTAGTAGTAGTAATCTGATGTGTATGGAACACTATAGTAGTAGTAGTAGTAGTAATCTGATGTGTATGGAACACTATAGTTGTAGTAGTAGTAATCTGATGTGTATGGAACACTATAGTAGTAGTAGTTGTAGTAATCTGATGTGTATGGAACACTATAGTAGTAGTAGTAGTAGTAGTAATCTGATGTGTATGGAACACTATAGTAGTAGTAGTAATCTGATGTGTATGGAACACTATAGTAGTAGTAGTAATCTGATGTGTATGGAACACTATAGTAGTAGTAGTAATCTGATGTGTATGGAACACTATAGTAGTAGTAGTAGTAATCTGATGTGTATGGAACACTATAGTAGTAGTAGTAATCTGATGTGTATGGAACACTATAGTAGTAGTAGTAGTAGTAATCTGATGTGTATGGAACACTATAGTAGTAGTAGTAGTAGTAGTAATCTGATGTGTATGGAACACTATAGTTGTAGTAGTAGTAATCTGATGTGTATGGAACACTATAGTAGTAGTAGTAGTAATCTGATGTGTATGGAACACTATAGTTGTAGTAGTAGTAGTAGTAGTGGTAATCTGATGTGTATGGGAACACTATAGTAGTAGTAGTAATCTGATGTGTATGGAACACTATAGTTGTAGTAGTAGTAGTAGTAGTAATCTGATGTGTATGGAACACTATAGTAGTAGTAGTAGTAGTAGTAATCTGATGTGTATGGAACACTATAGTTTAGTAGTAGTAGTAGTAATCTGATGTGTATGGAACACTATAGTAGTAGTAGTAATCTGATGTGTATGGAACACTATAGTAGTAGTAGTAATCTGATGTGTATTGAACACTATAGTAGTAGTAGTAATCTGATGTGTATGGAACACTATAGTAGTAGTAGTAATCTGATGTGTATGGAACACTATAGTAGTAGTAATAATCTGATGTGTATGGAACACTATAGTAGTAGTAGTAGTAATCTGATGTGTATGGAACACTATAGTAGTAGTAGTAGTAATCTGATGTGTATGGAACACTATAGTTTAGTAGTAGTAGTAGTAATCTGATGTGTATGGAACACTATAGTAGTAGTAGTAATCTGATGTGTATGGAACACTATAGTAGTAGTAGTAGTAGTAATCTGATGTGTATGGAACACTATAGTAGTAGTAGTAATCTGATGTGTATGGAACACTATAGTAGTAGTAATAATCTGATGTGTATGGAACACTATAGTAGTAGTAGTAGTAGTAATCTGATGTGTATGGAACACTATAGTAGTAGTAGTAGTAGTAATCTGATGTGTATGGAACACTATAGTAGTAGTAGTAGTAATCTGATGTGTATGGAACACTATAGTAGTAGTAGTAATCTGATGTGTATGGAACACTATAGTAGTAGTAGTAGTAGTAATCTGATGTGTATGGAACACTATAGTAGTAGTAGTAGTAATCTGATGTGTATGGAACACTATAGTTTAGTAGTAGTAGTAGTAATCTGATGTGTATGGAACACTATAGTAGTAGTGGTAGTAGTAGTAGTAGTAGTAATCTGATGTGTATGGAACACTATAGTAGTAGTAGTAGTAGTTGTAGTAATCTGATGTGTATTGAACACTATAGTAGTAGTAGTAATCTGATGTGTATGGAACACTATAGTAGTAGTAGTAGTAGTAGTAGTGGTAATCTGATGTGTATGGAACTCTATAGTAGTAGTAGTAGTAGTAATCTGATGTGTATGGAACACTATAGTAGTAGTAGTAGTAGTAGTAGTAGTGGTAATCTGATGTGTATGGAACACTATAGTAGTAGTAGTAATCTGATGTGTATGGAACACTATAGTTGTAGTAGTAGTAGTAGTAGTAGTGGTAATCTGATGTGTATGGAACACTATAGTTGTAGTAGTAGTAGTAGTAGTAGTAGTAATCTGATGTGTATGGAACACTATAGTTGTAGTAGTAGTAGTAGTAGTGGTAATCTGATGTGTATGGAACACTATAGTAGTAGTAGTAATCTGATGTGTATGGAACACTATAGTTGTAGTAGTAGTAGTAGTAGTAGTGGTAATCTGATGTGTATGGAACACTATAGTTGTAGTAGTAGTAGTAATCTGATGTGTATGGAACACTATAGTTGTAGTAGTAGTAATCTGATGTGTATGGAACACTGTAGTAGTAGTAGTAATCTGATGTGTATGGAACACTATAGTTGTAGTAGTAGTAATCTGATGTGTATGGAACACTATAGTAGTAGTAGTAATCTGATGTGTATGGAACGCTATAGTTGTAGTAGTAGTAGTAGTAATCTGATGTGTATGGAACACTATAGTAGTAGTGGTAGTAGTAGTAGTAGTAGTAATCTGATGTGTATGGAACACTATAGTAGTAGTAGTAGTAGTAGTAATCTGATGTGTATGGAACACTATAGTAGTAGTAGTAATCTGATGTGTATGGAACGCTATAGTTGTAGTAGTAGTAGTAATCTGATGTGTATGGAACACTATAGTAGTAGTGGTAGTAGTAGTAGTAGTAGTAATCTGATGTGTATGGAACACTATAGTAGTAGTAGTAGTAGTAGTAATCTGATGTGTATGGAACACTATAGTAGTAGTAGTAGTAGTAGTAGTAGTAGTAATCTGATGTGTATGGAACACTATAGTAGTAGTAGTAGTAGTTGTAGTAATCTGATGTGTATTGAACACTATAGTAGTAGTAGTAATCTGATGTGTATGGAACACTATAGTAGTAGTAGTAGTAGTAATCTGATGTGTATGGAACACTATAGTAGTAGTAGTAGTAGTAGTAGTGGTAATCTGATGTGTATGGAACTCTATAGTAGTAGTTGTAGTAGTAGTTGTAGTAGTCGCTCTGGATAAGAGCGTCTGCTAAATGACTTAAATGTAAATGTAAATGTAGTGGTAATCTGATGTGTATGGAACTCTATAGTTGTAGTAGTGGTAATCTGATGTGTATGGAACTCTATAGTTGTAGTAGTAGTAGTAGTAGTAATCTGATGTGTATGGAACACTATAGTAGTAGTAGTAGTGGTAGTAATCTGATGTGTATGGAACACTGTAGTAGTAGTAGTAGTAGTAGTAATCTGATGTGTATGGAACACTATAGTAGTAGTAGTAATCTGATGTGTATGGAACTCTATAGTTGTAGTAGTAGTAATCTGATGTGTATGGAACACTATAGTAGTAGTAGTAGTAGTAATCTGATGTGTATGGAACACTATAGTAGTAGTAGTAGTAGTAGTAATCTGATGTGTATGGAACACTATAGTAGTAGTAGTAATCTGATGTGTATGGAACACTATAGTAGTAGTAGTAATCTGATGTGTATGGAACACTATAGTAGTAGTAGTAGTAATCTGATGTGTATGGAACACTATAGTAGTAGTAGTAATCTGATGTGTATGGAACTCTATAGTAGTAGTAGTAGTAGTAGTGGTAATCTGATGTGTATGGAACTCTATAGTTGTAGTAGTAATCTGATGTGTATGGAACACTATAGTGGTAGTAGTAATCTGATGTGTATGGAACACTATAGTAGTAGTAGTAGTAGTGGTAATCTGATGTGTATGGAACTCTATAGTAGTAGTAGTAGTTGTGGTAATCTGATGTGTATGGAACTCTATAGTAGTAGTTGTAGTAGTAGTTGTAGTAGTGGTAATCTGATGTGTATGGAACACTATAGTTGTAGTTGTAGTAGTAATCTGATGTGTATGGAACACTATAGTTGTAGTAGTAATCTGATGTGTATGGAACACTATAGTGGTAGTAGTAATCTGATGTGTATGGAACACTATAGTTGTAGTAGTAATCTGATGTGTATGGAACACTATAGTAGTAGTAGTAGTAGTAGTAGTAGTGGTAATCTGATGTGTATGGAACACTATAGTAGTAGTAGTAGTAATCTGATGTGTATGGAACACTATAGTTTAGTAGTAGTAGTAGTAATCTGATGTGTATGGAACACTATAGTAGTAGTGGTAGTAGTAGTAGTAGTAGTAATCTGATGTGTATGGAACACTATAGTAGTAGTAGTAGTAGTTGTAGTAATCTGATGTGTATTGAACACTATAGTAGTAGTAGTAATCTGATGTGTATGGAACACTATAGTAGTAGTAGTAGTAGTAGTAGTAGTAGTGGTAATCTGATGTGTATGGAACTCTATAGTAGTAGTAGTAGTAGTAATCTGATGTGTATGGAACACTATAGTAGTAGTAGTAGTAGTAGTAGTGGTAATCTGATGTGTATGGAACACTATAGTAGTAGTAGTAATCTGATGTGTATGGAACACTATAGTTGTAGTAGTAGTAGTAGTAGTAGTAGTGGTAATCTGATGTGTATGGAACACTATAGTTGTAGTAGTAGTAGTAATCTGATGTGTATGGAACACTATAGTTGTAGTAGTAGTAATCTGATGTGTATGGAACACTATAGTAGTAGTAGTAGTAGTAATCTGATGTGTATGGAACACTATAGTAGTAGTAGTAATCTGATGTGTATGGAACACTATAGTTGTAGTAGTAGTAATCTGATGTGTATGGAACACTATAGTAGTAGTAGTAATCTGATGTGTATGGAACGCTATAGTTGTAGTAGTAGTAGTAGTAATCTGATGTGTATGGAACACTATAGTAGTAGTGGTAGTAGTAGTAGTAGTAGTAATCTGATGTGTATGGAACACTATAGTAGTAGTAGTAGTAGTAGTAATCTGATGTGTATGGAACACTATAGTAGTAGTAGTAATCTGATGTGTATGGAACGCTATAGTTGTAGTAGTAGTAATCTGATGTGTATGGAACACTATAGTAGTAGTGGTAGTAGTAGTAGTAGTAGTAATCTGATGTGTATGGAACACTATAGTAGTAGTAGTAGTAGTAGTAATCTGATGTGTATGGAACACTATAGTAGTAGTAGTAGTAGTAGTAGTAGTAGTAGTAATCTGATGTGTATGGAACACTATAGTTTAGTAGTAGTAGTAGTAATCGGATGTGTATGGAACACTATAGTTGTAGTAGTAGTAGTAGTAGTGGTAATCTGATGTGTATGGAACACTATAGTAGTAGTAGTAATCTGATGTGTATGGAACACTATAGTTGTAGTAGTAGTAGTAGTAGGAGTGGTAATCTGATGTGTATGGAACACTATAGTTGTAGTAGTAGTAGTTGTAGTAATCTGATGTGTATGGAACACTATAGTAGTAGTAGTAGTAGTAGTAGTAGTAGTAGTAGTAGTGGTAATCTGATGTGTATGGAACTCTATAGTAGTAGTTGTAGTTGTCGCTCTGGATAAGAGCGTCTGCTAAATGACTTAAATGTAAATGTAAATGTAGTGGTAATCTGATGTGTATGGAACTCTATAGTTGTAGTAGTGGTAATCTGATGTGTATGGAACACTATAGTAGTAGTAGTAGTAGTAGTAATCTGATGTGTATGGAACACTATAGTTGTAGTAGTAATCTGATGTGTATGGAACACTATAGTTGTAGTAGTAATCTGATGTGTATGGAACACTATAGTTGTAATAGTAGTGGTAATCTGATGTGTATGGAACACTATAGTTGTAGTAGTAATCTGATGTGTATGGAACACTATAGTAGTAGTAGTAGTAATCTGATGTGTATGGAACACTATAGTAGTAGTAGTAGTAGTAGTGGTAATCTGATGTGTATGGAACTCTATAGTTGTAGTAGTTGTAGTAGTGGTAATCTGATGTGTATGGAACTCTATAGTAGTAGTAGTAGTAGTAGTAGTAGTAGTAGTAGTAGTAATCTGATGTGTATGGAACACTGTAGTAGTAGTAGTAATCTGATGTGTATGGAACACTATAGTAGTAGTAGTAATCTGATGTGTATGGAACTCTATAGTTGTAGTAGTAGTAGTAGTTGTAGTAGTAATCTGATGTGTATGGAACTCTATAGTTGTAGTAGTAGTAGTAGTAGTGGTAATCTGATGTGTATGGAACACTATAGTAGTAGTAGTAATCTGATGTGTATGGAACACTATAGTTGTAGTAGTAGTAGTAGTAGTAGTGGTAATCTGATGTGTATGGAACACTATAGTTGTAGTAGTAGTAGTAATCTGATGTGTATGGAACACTATAGTTGTAGTAGTAGTAATCTGATGTGTATGGAACACTATAGTAGTAGTAGTAGTAGTAATCTGATGTGTATGGAACACTATAGTAGTAGTAGTAATCTGATGTGTATGGAACACTATAGTTGTAGTAGTAGTAATCTGATGTGTATGGAACACTATAGTAGTAGTAGTAATCTGATGTGTATGGAACGCTATAGTTGTAGTAGTAGTAGTAGTAATCTGATGTGTATGGAACACTATAGTAGTAGTGGTAGTAGTAGTAGTAGTAGTAATCTGATGTGTATGGAACACTATAGTAGTAGTAGTAGTAGTAGTAATCTGATGTGTATGGAACACTATAGTAGTAGTAGTAATCTGATGTGTATGGAACGCTATAGTTGTAGTAGTAGTAGTAGTAATCTGATGTGTATGGAACACTATAGTTGTAGTAGTAGTAGTAGTAATCTGATGTGTATGGAACACTATAGTAGTAGTGGTAGTAGTAGTAGTAGTAGTAATCTGATGTGTATGGAACGCTATAGTTGTAGTAGTAGTAGTAGTAATCTGATGTGTATGGAACACTATAGTAGTAGTGGTAGTAGTAGTAGTAGTAGTAATCTGATGTGTATGGAACACTATAGTAGTAGTAGTAGTAGTAGTAATCTGATGTGTATGGAACACTATAGTAGTAGTAGTAGTAGTAGTAGTAGTAATCTGATGTGTATGGAACACTATAGTTTAGTAGTAGTAGTAGTAATCGGATGTGTATGGAACACTATAGTTGTAGTAGTAGTAGTAGTAGTGGTAATCTGATGTGTATGGAACACTATAGTAGTAGTAGTAATCTGATGTGTATGGAACACTATAGTTGTAGTAGTAGTAGTAGTAGGAGTGGTAATCTGATGTGTATGGAACACTATAGTAGTAGTAGTAGTTGTAGTAATCTGATGTGTATTGAACACTATAGTAGTAGTAGTAGTAGTAGTAGTGGTAATCTGATGTGTATGGAACTCTATAGTAGTAGTTGTAGTTGTCGCTCTGGATAAGAGCGTCTGCTAAATGACTTAAATGTAAATGTAAATGTAGTGGTAATCTGATGTGTATGGAACACTATAGTTGTAGTAGTAATCTGATGTGTATGGAACACTATAGTTGTAGTAGTAATCTGATGTGTATGGAACACTATAGTTGTAATAGTAGTGGTAATCTGATGTGTATGGAACACTATAGTTGTAGTAGTAATCTGATGTGTATGGAACACTATAGTAGTAGTAGTAGTAATCTGATGTGTATGGAACACTATAGTAGTAGTAGTAGTAGTAGTGGTAATCTGATGTGTATGGAACTCTATAGTTGTAGTAGTAGTAGTAGTAGTAATCTGATGTGTATGGAACACTATAGTTGTAATAGTAGTAGTAGTAGTAGTAGTAGTAGTAATCTGATGTGTATGGAACACTGTAGTAGTAATAGTAGTAGTAGTAGTAGTAGTAGTAGTAATCTGATGTGTATGGAACTCTATAGTTGTAGTAGTTGTAGTAGTAGTAATCTGATGTGTATGGAACACTATAGTTGTAATAGTAGTAGTAGTAGTAGTAGTAGTAGTAATCTGATGTGTATGGAACACTGTAGTAGTAGTAGTAATCTGATGTGTATGGAACACTATAGTAGTAGTAGTAGTAATCTGATGTGTATGGAACACTATAGTAGTAGTAGTAATCTGATGTGTATGGAACACTATAGTAGTAGTAGTAGTAATCTGATGTGTATGGAACACTATAGTAGTAGTAGTAGTAATCTGATGTGTATGGAACACTATAGTAGTAGTAGTAATCTGATGTGTATGGAACACTATAGTAGTAGTAGTAGTAGTAGTAGTAGTAATCTGATGTGTATGGAACACTGTAGTAGTAGTAGTAATCTGATGTGTATGGAACACTATAGTAGTAGTAGTAGTAGTAGTAGTAGTAATCTGATGTGTATGGAACTCTATAGTTGTAGTAGTAGTAGTAGTAGTAGTAGTAATCTGATGTGTATGGAACTCTATAGTTGTAGTAGTAGTAATATGATGTGTGTTGAATTTATGTGTATTAACATCACATTACATAATTTCAGAAATAGTTTCATCTTTACTCATTCATTTTATACAAGAATTAGATGCAAACACCATAATTGAGAGATGTACACATTCAGAGATTTAGTTATGTGTGTTTGCTGTCCTCCATGAGGTCACCAAATGAAACACACTCGTCATAACTGTCCATTAGGTGTCCACGGACCCTTCCCACACTCTCAAAGATGAACATATTGTTTTAAACTCCCATTTTGGGGGGATTTAGGAGTATGGCCCAGTGAAATCCCTAGTTCTCTCTGTGGTCTCTCTCTCTCTGCATGACCAGGGGGAGAGAGTCTCCACCAGGAATTTATGGCCTGAGATAACAGAACCTGGGTGTAGGAGAGGAGAGAGGGGGAAGCCATGATATAAACCCAGAAAGGGCCACGTCATGACATCAGCTACATAGAGAGAAGTCAAATTGTTCAAGTCATTAATCTCAGTTGTGTGGCTTATCATTCTGTGTATCCCGCAGCAGAGGAATGTGTCATAACTACACGGAGATTATTATACAGGACAGGAATTACAAGAGACTGGCTGACCGGCACCGGCTATAGTTGACAGGTTTAGGATCGTCATTTGATCACTCTCTTGTTGCTGAACATTTTCCTGCATGGCAGGAGATGCAGATGAGCTTGATGATCTGCACATAAATGAACTGAAACCCCATACTAACACACGGTTATATTAACAGCATGACCCATACTAACCCATACACGACCCATACTAACCCATACACGACCCATACTAACCCATACACGACCCATACTAACCCATACACGACCCATACTAACCCATACACGACCCATACTAACCCATACTAACACACGGTTATATTAACAGCATTGCCCTTTTCGTCTAGCCTACTAACACACGGTTATATTAACAGCATTGCCCTTTTCGTCTAGCCTACTAACACACGGTTATATTAACAGCATTGCCCTTTTCGTCTAGCCTACTAACACACGGTTATATTAACAGCATTGCCCTTTTCGTCTAGCCTACTAACACACGGTTATATTAACAGCATTGCCCTTTCGTCTAGCCTACTAACACACGGTTATATTAACAGCATTGCCCTTTCGTCTAGCCTACTAACACACGGTTATATTAACAGCATTGCCCTTTCGTCTAGCCTACTAACACACGGTTATATTAACAGCATTGCCCTTTTCGTCTAGCCTACTAACACACGGTTATATTAACAGCATTGCCCTTTTCGTCTAGCCTACTAACACACGGTTATATTAACAGCATTGCCCTTTTCGTCTAGCCTACTTCCGGCCAGCTAATAGCCTAACCACCGATCAAGCAACATTATCGACTAAACTTTCAAATCCTGTTGCTGCAGGATTATTTTTCTGTTACAATATAGGTCAAATTAAGATCCTACGTCTGTATAGATGTACTTCCAACATGTTACATGGACTTGATCTGGAAATCTTACTATCATTGTTTCTCTCAGGCTTTGTTTCTGCTGACATCATGGTATAACAGGATAATACTGTATCTTGTGGGTTGTGACTGTTTGTTAATGGAATGAACATGTGTCTAACCCTTTCTCTCAGGCTTTGTTTCTGCTGACATCATGGTATAACAGGATAATACTGTATCTTGTGGGTTGTGACTGTTTGTTAATGGAATGAATATGTGTCTAACCCTTTCTCTCAGGCTTTGTTTCTGCTGACATCATGGTATAACAGGATAATACTGTATCTTGTGGGTTGTGACTGTTTGTTAATGGAATGAACATGTGTCTAACCCTTTCTCTCAGGCTTTGTTTCTGCTGACATCAGGATAATACTGTATCTTGTGGGTTGTGACTGTTTGTTAATGGAATGAACGTGTGTCTGTCTCAACAGCAGAACGGTGACAGCCATGACCTTGAGGCCCAAACATCACGAGACACGGAGAACAACAGTGTAAGTTCTGAATCAAGGGCACACTGTACCACAGCAGTCTACAGCCTGGTCCTTAATGGACACTGAACCACAGCAGTCTAATGCCTGGTCCTTAATGGACACTGTACCACAGCAGTCTACAGCCTGGTCCTTAATGGACACTGTACCACAGCAGTCTACAGCCTGGTCCCTAATGGACACTGTACCACAGCAGTCTACAGACTGGTCCTTAATGGACACTGTACCACAGCAGTCTACAGTCTGGTCCTTATTGGACACTGTACCACAGCAGTCTACAGCCTGGTCCTTAATGGACACTGAACCACAGCAGTCTACAGCCTGGTCCCTAATGGACACTGTACCACAGCAGTCTAATGCCTGGTCCCTAATGGACACTGTACCACAGCAGTCTACAGACTGGTCCTTAATGGACACTGTACCACAGCAGTCTACAGCCTGGTCCTTAATGGACACTGTACCACAGCAGTCTACAGCCTGGTCCCTAATGGACACTGTACCACAGCAGTCTACAGCCTGGTCCCTAAGGACACTGAACCACAGCAGTCTAATGCCTGGTCCTTAATGGACACAGTACCACAGCAGTCTACAGCCTGGTCCTTAATGGACACTGTACCACAGCAGTCTAATGCCTGGTCCTTAATGGACACTGTACCACAGCAGTCTACAGCCTGGTCCCTAATGGACACTGTACCACAGCAGTCTACAACCTGGTCCTTAATGGACACTGAACCACAGCAGTCTACAGCCTGGTCCCTAATGGACACTGTACCACAGCAGTCTAATGCCTGGTCCCTAATGGACACTGTACCACAGCAGTCTACAGCCTGGTCCTTAATGGACACTGTACCACAGCAGTCTACCGCCTGGTCCCTAATGGACACTGTACCACAGCAGTCTACAGACTCAACAGTCCCCAACAGAGGTCTAACACTGACTGGCTGGAAGGGTTAGAGCTCTGAGCTGGTCTGGTCTGGTCAGGGTCATCATGCTCTGAGCTGGTCTGGTCTGGACAGGGTCATCATGCTCTGAGCTGGTCTGGTCTGGACAGGGTTATAGAGTTAGAGCTCTGAGCTGGTCTGGTCTGGACAGGGTTATAGAGTTAGAGCTCTGAGCTGGTCTGGTCTGGACAGGGTCATCATGCTCTGAGCTGGTCTGGTCAGGGTTATAGAGTTAGAGCTCTGAGCTGGTCTGGTCTGGACAGGGTCATCATGCTCTGAGCTGGTCTGGTCAGGGTTATAGAGTTAGAGCTCTGAGCTGGTCTGGTCTGGACAGGGTTATAGAGTTAGAGCTCTGAGCTGGTCTGGTCTGGTCAGGGTTATAGAGTTAGAGCTCTGAGCTGGTCTGGTCAGGGTCATGATGCTCTGAGCTGGTCTGGTCTGGTCAAGGTTATAGAGTTAGAGCTCTGAGCTGGTCTGGTCTGGGCAGGGTCATCATGCTCTGAGCTGGTCTGGTCAGGGTTATAGAGTTAGAGCTCTGAGCTGGTCTGGTCTGGACAGGGTTATAGAGTTAGAGCTCTGAGCTGGTCTGGTCTGGTCAGGGTTATAGAGTTAGAGCTCTGAGCTGGTCTGGTCTGGTCAGGGTCATGATGCTCTGAGCTGGTCTGGTCTGGTCAGGGTTATAGAGTTAGAGCTCTGAGCTGGTCTGGTCTGGACAGGGTCATCATGCTCTGAGCTGGTCTGGTCTGGACAGGGTCATCATGCTCTGAGCTGGTCTGGTCTGGTCAGGGTTATAGAGTTAGAGCTCTGAGCTGGTCTGGTCTGGTCTGGTCAGGGTTATAGAGTTAGAGCTCTGAGCTGGTCTGGTCTGGACAGGGTCATTATGCTCTGAGCTGGTCTGGTCTGGACAGGGTTATAGAGTTAGAGCTCTGAGCTGGTCTGGTCTGGACAGGGTTATAGAGTTAGAGCTCTGAGCTGGTCTGGTCTGGACAGGGTCATCATGCTCTGAGCTGGTCTGGTCTGGACAGGGTCATCATGCTCTGAGCTGGTCTGGTCTGGTCAGGGTTATAGAGTTAGAGCTCTGAGCTGGTCTGGTCTGGTCAGGGTCATCATGCTCTGAGCTGGTCTGGTCTGGACAGGGTTATAGAGTTAGAGCTCTGAGCTGGTCTGGTCTGGACAGGGTCATCATGCTCTGAGCTGGTCTGGTCTGGACAGGGTTATAGAGTTAGAGCTCTGAGCTGGTCTGGTCAGGGTCATCATGGTCTGGTCTGGTCAGGGTCATCATGCTCTGAGCTGGTCTGGTCTGGACAGGGTTATAGAGTTAGAGCTCTGAGCTGGTCTGGTCTGGTCAGGGTCATCATGCTCTGAGCTGGTCTGGTCTGGTCAGGGTTATAGAGTTAGAGCTCTGAGCTGGTCTGGTCTGGACAGGGTTATAGAGTTAGAGCTCTGAGCTGGTCTGGTCTGGACAGGGTCATCATGCTCTGAGTTGGTCTGGACAGGGTTATAGAGTTAGAGCTCTGAGCTGGTCTGGTCTGGACAGGGTCATCATGCTCTGAGCTGGTCTGGTCTGGACAGGGTTATAGAGTTAGAGCTCTGAGCTGGTCTGGTCTGGACAGGGTCATCATGCTCTGAGCTGGTCTGGTCTGGACAGGGTCATCATGCTCTGAGCTGGTCTGGTCTGGACAGGGTCATCATGCTCTGAGCTGGTCTGGTCTGGACAGGGTTATAGAGTTAGAGCTCTGAGCTGGTCTGGTCTGGACAGGGTCATCATGCTCTGAGCTGGTCTGGTCTGGACAGGGTTATAGAGTTAGAGCTCTGAGCTGGTCTGGTCTGGTCAGGGTCATCATGCTCTGAGCTGGTCTGGTCTGGTCAGGGTTATAGAGTTAGAGCTCTGAGCTGGTCTAGTCTGGACAGGGTTATAGAGTTAGAGCTCTGAGTTGGTCTGGTCTGGTCAGGGTTATAGAGTTAGAGCTCTGAGCTGGTCTGGTCTGGTCAGGGTTATAGAGTTAGAGCTCTGAGCTGGTCTGGTCAGGGTTATAGAGTTAGAGCTCTGAGCTGGTCTGGTCTGGACAGGGTCATCATGCTCTGAGCTGGTCTGGTCTGGTCAGGGTTATAGAGTTAGAGCTCTGAGCTGGTCTGGTCTGGTCAGGGTTATAGAGTTAGAGCTCTGAGCTGGTCTGGTCTGGACAGGGTCATCATGCTCTGAGCTGGTCTGGTCTGGTCAGGGTCATCATGCTCTGAGCTGGTCTGGTCTGGACAGGGTTATAGAGTTAGAGCTCTGAGGTGGTCTGGTCTGGTCAGGGTTATAGAGTTAGAGCTCTGAGCTGGTCTGGTCTGGACAGGGTCATCATGCTCTGAGCTGGTCTGGTCTGGACAGGGTCATCATGCTCTGAGCTGGTCTGGTCTGGTCAGGGTTATAGAGTTAGAGCTCTGAGCTGGTCTGGTCTGGTCAGGGTCATCATGCTCTGAGCTGGTCTGGTCTGGACAGGGTTATAGAGTTAGAGCTCTGAGCTGGTCTGGTCAGGGTCATCATGCTCTGAGCTGGTCTGGTCTGGACAGGGTTATAGCGTTAGAGCTCTGAGCTGGTCTGGTCTGGACAGGGTCATCATGCCCTGAGCTGGTCTGGTCTGGTCAGGTCTGGACAGGGTTATAGAGTTAGAGCTCTGAGCTGGTCTGGTCTGGTCAGGGTTATAGAGTTAGAGCTCTGAGCTGGTCTGGTCTGGACAGGGTCATCATGCTCTGAGCTGGTCTGTTCTGGTCAGGGTTATAGAGTTAGAGCTCTGGGCTGGTCTGGTCTGGACAGGGTCATCATGCTCTGAGCTGGTCTGGTCTGGTCAGGGTCATCATGCTCTGAGCTGGTCTGGTCTGGACAGGGTCATCATGCTCTGAGCTGGTCTGGTCTGGACAGGGTCAACATGCTCTGAGCTGGTCTGGTCTGGACAGGGTTATAGAGTTAGAGCTCTGAGCTGGTCTGGTCTGGACAGGGTCATCATGCTCTGAGCTGGTCTGGTCTGGTCAGGGTTATAGAGTTAGAGCTCTGAGCTGGTCTGTTCTGGTCAGGGTTATAGAGTTAGAGCTCTGAGCTGGTCTGGTCTGGACAGGGTCATCATGCTCTGAGCTGGTCTGGTCAGGGTCATCATGCTCTGAGCTGGTCTGGTCTGGACAGGGTTATAGAGTTAGAGCTCTGAGGTGGTCTGGTCTGGTCAGGGTTATAGAGTTAGAGCTCTGAGCTGGTCTGGTCTGGACAGGGTCATCATGCTCTGAGCTGGTCTGGTCTGGACAGGGTCATCATGCTCTGAGCTGGTCTGGTCTGGTCAGGGTTATAGAGTTAGAGCTCTGAGCTGGTCTGGTCTGGTCAGGGTCATCATGCTCTGAGCTGGTCTGGTCTGGACAGGGTTATAGAGTTAGAGCTCTGAGCTGGTCTGGTCAGGGTCATCATGCTCTGAGCTGGTCTGGTCTGGACAGGGTTATAGAGTTAGAGCTCTGAGCTGGTCTGGTCAGGGTCATCATGCTCTGAGCTGGTCTGGTCTGGACAGGGTTATAGAGTTAGAGCTCTGAGCTGGTCTGGTCTGGACAGGGTCATCATGCTCTGAGTTGGTCTGGACAGGGTTATAGAGTTAGAGCTCTGAGCTGGTCTGGTCTGGACAGGGTCATCATGCTCTGAGCTGGTCTGGTCTGGACAGGGTTATAGAGTTAGAGCTCTGAGCTGGTCTGGTCTGGACAGGGTCATCATGCTCTGAGCTGGTCTGGTCTGGACAGGGTCATCATGCTCTGAGCTGGTCTGGTCTGGACAGGGTCATCATGCTCTGAGCTGGTCTGGTCTGGACAGGGTTATAGAGTTAGAGCTCTGAGCTGGTCTGGTCTGGACAGGGTCATCATGCTCTGAGCTGGTCTGGTCTGGACAGGGTTATAGAGTTAGAGCTCTGAGCTGGTCTGGTCTGGTCAGGGTCATCATGCTCTGAGCTGGTCTGGTCTGGTCAGGGTTATAGAGTTAGAGCTCTGAGCTGGTCTAGTCTGGACAGGGTTATAGAGTTAGAGCTCTGAGTTGGTCTGGTCTGGTCAGGGTTATAGAGTTAGAGCTCTGAGCTGGTCTGGTCTGGTCAGGGTTATAGAGTTAGAGCTCTGAGCTGGTCTGGTCAGGGTTATAGAGTTAGAGCTCTGAGCTGGTCTGGTCTGGACAGGGTCATCATGCTCTGAGCTGGTCTGGTCTGGTCAGGGTTATAGAGTTAGAGCTCTGAGCTGGTCTGGTCTGGTCAGGGTTATAGAGTTAGAGCTCTGAGCTGGTCTGGTCTGGACAGGGTCATCATGCTCTGAGCTGGTCTGGTCTGGTCAGGGTCATCATGCTCTGAGCTGGTCTGGTCTGGACAGGGTTATAGAGTTAGAGCTCTGAGGTGGTCTGGTCTGGTCAGGGTTATAGAGTTAGAGCTCTGAGCTGGTCTGGTCTGGACAGGGTCATCATGCTCTGAGCTGGTCTGGTCTGGACAGGGTCATCATGCTCTGAGCTGGTCTGGTCTGGTCAGGGTTATAGAGTTAGAGCTCTGAGCTGGTCTGGTCTGGTCAGGGTCATCATGCTCTGAGCTGGTCTGGTCTGGACAGGGTTATAGAGTTAGAGCTCTGAGCTGGTCTGGTCAGGGTCATCATGCTCTGAGCTGGTCTGGTCTGGACAGGGTTATAGCGTTAGAGCTCTGAGCTGGTCTGGTCTGGACAGGGTCATCATGCCTGAGCTGGTCTGGTCTGGTCAGGTCTGGACAGGGTTATAGAGTTAGAGCTCTGAGCTGGTCTGGTCTGGTCAGGGTTATAGAGTTAGAGCTCTGAGCTGGTCTGGTCTGGACAGGGTCATCATGCTCTGAGCTGGTCTGTTCTGGTCAGGGTTATAGAGTTAGAGCTCTGAGCTGGTCTGGTCTGGACAGGGTCATCATGCTCTGAGCTGGTCTGGTCTGGTCAGGGTCATCATGCTCTGAGCTGGTCTGGTCTGGACAGGGTCATCATGCTCTGAGCTGGTCTGGTCTGGACAGGGTCAACATGCTCTGAGCTGGTCTGGTCTGGACAGGGTTATAGAGTTAGAGCTCTGAGCTGGTCTGGTCTGGACAGGGTCATCATGCTCTGAGCTGGTCTGGTCTGGTCAGGGTTATAGAGTTAGAGCTCTGAGCTGGTCTGTTCTGGTCAGGGTTATAGAGTTAGAGCTCTGAGCTGGTCTGGTCTGGACAGGGTCATCATGCTCTGAGCTGGTCTGGTCTGGTCAGGGTCATCATGCTCTGAGCTGGTCTGGTCTGGACAGGGTTATAGAGTTAGAGCTCTGAGGTGGTCTGGTCTGGTCAGGGTTATAGAGTTAGAGCTCTGAGCTGGTCTGGTCTGGACAGGGTCATCATGCTCTGAGCTGGTCTGGTCTGGACAGGGTCATCATGCTCTGAGCTGGTCTGGTCTGGTCAGGGTTATAGAGTTAGAGCTCTGAGCTGGTCTGGTCTGGTCAGGGTCATCATGCTCTGAGCTGGTCTGGTCTGGACAGGGTTATAGAGTTAGAGCTCTGAGCTGGTCTGGTCTGGTCAGGGTTATAGAGTTAGAGCTCTGAGCTGGTCTGGTCTGGACAGGGTCATCATGCTCTGAGCTGGTCTGTTCTGGTCAGGGTTATAGAGTTAGAGCTCTGAGCTGGTCTGGTCTGGACAGGGTCATCATGCTCTGAGCTGGTCTGGTCTGGTCAGGGTCATCATGCTCTGAGCTGGTCTGGTCTGGACAGGGTCATCATGCTCTGAGCTGGTCTGGTCTGGACAGGGTCAACATGCTCTGAGCTGGTCTGGTCTGGACAGGGTTATAGAGTTAGAGCTCTGAGCTGGTCTGGTCTGGACAGGGTTATAGAGTTAGAGCTCTGAGCTGGTCTGGTCTGGACAGGGTCATCATGCTCTGAGCTGGTCTGGTCTGGTCAGGGTCATCATGCTCTGAGCTGGTCTGGACAGGGTTATAGAGTTAGAGCTCTGAGCTGGTCTGGTCTGGACAGGGTCATCATGCTCTGAGCTGGTCTGGTCTGGACAGGGTTATAGAGTTAGAGGTCTGAGCTGGTCTGGACAGGGTTATAGAGTTAGAGCTCTGAGCTGGTCTGGTCTGGACAGGGTTATCATGCTCTGAGCTGGTCTGGTCTGGACAGGGTCATCATGCTCTGAGCTGGTCTGGTCTGGACAGGGTTATAGAGTTAGAGCTCTGAGCTGGTCTGGTCAGGGTTATAGAGTTAGAGCTCTGAGCTGGTCTGGTCTGGACAGGGTCATCATGCTCTGAGCTGGTCTGGTCTGGACAGGGTCATCATGCTCTGAGCTGGTCTGGTCTGGTCAGGGTTATAGAGTTAGAGCTCTGAGCTGGTCTGGTCTGGTCATGGTTATAGAGTTAGAGCTCTGAGCTGGTCTGGTCTGGACAGGGTTATAGAGTTAGAGCTCTGAGCTGGTCTGGTCTGGACAGGGTCATCATGCTCTGAGCTGATCTGGTCTGGACAGGGTCATCATGCTCTGAGCTGGTCTGGTCTGGACAGGGTTATAGAGTTAGAGCTCTGAGCTGGTCTGGTCAGGGTCATCGTGCTCTGAGCTGGTCTGGTCTGGACAGGGTTATAGAGTTAGAGCTCTGAGCTGGTCTGGTCTGGACAGGGTTATAGAGTTAGAGCTCTGAGCTGGTCTGGTCTGGACAGGGTCATCATGCTCTGAGCTGGTCTGTTCTGGTCAGGGTTATAGAGTTAGAGCTCTGAGCTGGTCTGGTCTGGACAGGGTCATCATGCTCTGAGCTGGTCTGGTCTGGTCAGGGTCATCATGCTCTGAGCTGGTCTGGTCTGGACAGGGTCATCATGCTCTGAGCTGGTCTGGTCTGGACAGGGTCAACATGCTCTGAGCTGGTCTGGTCTGGACAGGGTTATAGAGTTAGAGCTCTGAGCTGGTCTGGTCTGGACAGGGTTATAGAGTTAGAGCTCTGAGCTGGTCTGGTCTGGACAGGGTCATCATGCTCTGAGCTGGTCTGGTCTGGTCAGGGTCATCATGCTCTGAGCTGGTCTGGACAGGGTTATAGAGTTAGAGCTCTGAGCTGGTCTGGTCTGGACAGGGTCATCATGCTCTGAGCTGGTCTGGTCTGGACAGGGTTATAGAGTTAGAGGTCTGAGCTGGTCTGGACAGGGTTATAGAGTTAGAGCTCTGAGCTGGTCTGGTCTGGACAGGGTTATCATGCTCTGAGCTGGTCTGGTCTGGACAGGGTCATCATGCTCTGAGCTGGTCTGGTCTGGACAGGGTTATAGAGTTAGAGCTCTGAGCTGGTCTGGTCAGGGTTATAGAGTTAGAGCTCTGAGCTGGTCTGGTCTGGACAGGGTCATCATGCTCTGAGCTGGTCTGGTCTGGACAGGGTCATCATGCTCTGAGCTGGTCTGGTCTGGTCAGGGTTATAGAGTTAGAGCTCTGAGCTGGTCTGGTCTGGTCATGGTTATAGAGTTAGAGCTCTGAGCTGGTCTGGTCTGGACAGGGTTATAGAGTTAGAGCTCTGAGCTGGTCTGGTCTGGACAGGGTCATCATGCTCTGAGCTGATCTGGTCTGGACAGGGTCATCATGCTCTGAGCTGGTCTGGTCTGGACAGGGTTATAGAGTTAGAGCTCTGAGCTGGTCTGGTCAGGGTCATCGTGCTCTGAGCTGGTCTGGTCTGGACAGGGTTATAGAGTTAGAGCTCTGAGCTGGTCTGGTCTGGACAGGGTTATAGAGTTAGAGCTCTGAGCTGGTCTGGTCTGGACAGGGTCATCATGCTCTGAGCTGGTCTGGTCTGGACAGGGTCATCATGCTCTGAGCTGGTCTGGTCAGGGTTATAGAGTTAGAGCTCTGAGCTGGTCTGGTCTGGTCAGGGTCACCATGCTCTGAGCTGGTCTGGTCTGGACAGGGTTATAGAGTTAGAGCTCTGAGCTGGTCTTGTCTGGACAGGGTCATCATGCTCTGAGCTGGTCTGGTCTGGACAAGGTCACCATGCTCTGAGCTGGTCTGGTCTGGACAGGGTTATAGAGTTAGAGCTCTGAGCTGGTCTGGTCTGGACAGGGTTATAGAGTTAGAGCTCTGAGCTGGTCTGGTCTGGACAGGGTCATCATGCTCTGAGCTGGTCTGGTCTGGTCAGGGTTATAGAGTTAGAGCTCTGAGCTTGTCTGGTCTGGACAGGGTCATCATGGTCTGAGCTGGTCTGGACAGGGTCACCATGCTCTGAGCTGGTCTGGTCTGGACAGGGTCATCATGCTCTGAGCTGGTCTGGTCTGGACAGGGTTATAGAGTTAGAGCTCTGAGCTGGTCTGGTCTGGTCAGGGTCATCATGCTCTGAGCTGGTCTGGTCTGGACAGGGTTATAGAGTTAGAGCTCTGAGCTGGTCTGGACAGGGTCATCATGCTCTGAGCTGGTCTGGTCTGGTCAAATCAAATCAAATCAAATCCAATTTATTTATATAGCCCTTCGTACATCAGCTGATATCTCAAAGTGCTGTACAGAAACCCAGCCTAAAACCCCAAACAGCAAACAATGCAGGTGTAAAAGCACGGTGGCTAGGAAAAACTCCCTAGAAAGGCCAAAACCTAGGAAGAAACCTAGAGAGGAACCAGGCTATGTGGGGTGGCCAGTCCTCTTCTGGCTGTGCCGCGTAGAGATTATAACAGAACATGACCAAGATGTTCAAATGTTCATAAATGACCAGCATGGTCGAATAATAATAAGGCAGAACAGTTGAAACTGGAGCAGCAGCACAGTCAGGTGGACTGGGGACAGCAAGGAGTCATCATGTCAGGTAGTCCTGGGGCACGGTCCTAGGGCTCAGGTCCTCCGAGAGAGAGAGAAAGAAAGAGAGAATTAGAGAGAGCATATGTGGGGTGGCCAGTCCTCTTCTGGCTGTGCCGGGTGGAGATTATAACAGAACGTGGCCAAGATGTTCAAATGTTCATAAATGACCAGCATGGTTGAATAATAGTAAGGCAGAACAGTTGAAACTGGAGCAGCAGCATGGCCAGGTGGACTGGGGACAGCAAGGAGTCATCATGTCAGGTAGTCCTGGGACATGGTCCTAGGGCCCAGGCCAGTTGAAACTGGAGCAGCAGCATGGCCAGGTGGACTGGGGACAGCAAGGAGTCATCATGTCAGGTAGTCCTGGGGCATGGTCCTAGGGCTCAGGTCCTCCGAGAGAGAGAAAGAAAGAGAGAAGGAGAGAATTAGAGAACGCACACTTAGATTCACACAGGACACCGAATAGGACAGGAGAAGTACTCCAGATATAACAAACTGACCCTAGCCCCCCGACACATAAACTAATGCAGCATAAATACTGGAGGCTGAGACAGGAGGGGTCAGGAGACACTGTGGCCCCATCCGAGGACACCCCCGGACAGGGCCAAACAGGAAGGATATAACCCCACCCACTTTGCCAAAGCACAGCCCCCACACCACTAGAGGGATATCTTCAACCACCAACTTACCAGGGTTGGTCAGGGTTATAGAGTTAGAGTTCTGAGCTGGTCTGGTCTGGACAGGGTCATCATGCTCTGAGCTGGTCTGGTCTGGTCAGGGTTATAGAGTTAGAGCTCTGAGCTGGTCTGGTCTGGACAGGGTTATAGAGTTAGAGCTCTGAGCTGGTCTGGACAGGGTCATCATGCTCTGAGCTGGTCTGGTCTGGTCAGGGTTATAGAGTTAGAGCTCTGAGCTGTTCTGGTCTGGACAGGGTTATAGAGTTAGAGCTCTGAGCTGGTCTGGTCTGGACAGGGTCATCATGCTCTGAGCTGGTCTGGTCTGGTCAGGGTCATCATGCTCTGAGCTGGTCTGGTCTGGACAGGGTTATAGAGTTAGAGCTCTGAGCTGGTCTTGTCTGGACAGGGTCATCATGCTCTGAGCTGGTCTGGTCTGGACAGGGTTATAGAGTTAGAATTCTGAGCTGGTCTGGTCTGGTCAGGGTCATCATGCTCTGAGCTGGTCTGGTTTGGACAGGGTTATAGAGTTAGAGCTCTGAGCTGGTCTGGTCTGGTCAGGGTCATCATGCTCTGAGCTGGTCTGGTCTGGACAGGGTTATAGAGTTAGAGCTCTGAGCTGGTCTGGTCAGGGTTATAGAGTTAGAGCTCTGAGCTGGTCTGGTCTGGACAGGGTTATAGAGTTAGAGCTCTGAGCTGTTCTGGTCTGGACAGGGTTATAGAGTTAGAGCTCTGAGCTGGTCTGGTCTGGACAGGGTTATAGAGTTAGAGCTCTGAGCTGGTCTGGTCTGGTCAGGGTCATCATGCTCTGGTCTGGTCTGGACAGGGTCATAGAGTTAGAGCTCTGAGCTGGTCTGGTCTGGACAGGGTCATCATGCTCTGAGCTGGTCTGGTCTGGACAGGGTCATCATGCTCTGAGCTGGTCTGGTCTGGTCAGGGTTATAGAGTTAGAGCTCTGAGCTGGTCTGGTCTGGACAGGGTTATAGAGTTAGAGCTCTGAGCTGGTCTGGTCTGGTCAGGGTCATCATGCTCTGATCTGGTCTGGTCTGGTCAGGGTTATAGAGTTAGAGCTCTGAGCTGGTCTGGTCTGGACAGGGTCATCATGCTCTGAGCTGGTCTGGTCTGGACAGGGTCATCATGCTCTGAGCTGGTCTGGTCTGGTCAGGGTTATAGAGTTAGAGCTCTGACCTGGTCTGGTCTGGTCAGGGTCATCATGCTCTGAGCTGGTCTGGTCAGGACAGGGTTATAGAGTTAGAGCTCTGAGCTGGTCTGGTCAGGGTCATCATGCTCTGAGCTGGTCTGATCTGGACAGGGTTATAACGTTAGAGCTCTGAGCTGGTCTGGACAGGGTCATCATGCCCTGAGCTGGTCTGGTCAGGTCTGGACAGGGTTATAGAGTTAGAGCTCTGAGCTGGTCTGGTCTGGTCAGGGTTATAGAGTTAGAGCTCTGAGCTGGTCTGGTCTGGACAGGGTCATCATGCTCTGAGCTGGTCTGTTCTGGTCAGGGTTATAGAGTTAGAGCTCTGAGCTGGTCTGGTCTGGACAGGGTCATCATGCTCTGAGCTGGTCTGGTCTGGTCAGGGTCATCATGCTCTGAGCTGGTCTGGTCTGGACAGGGTCATCATGCTCTGAGCTGGTCTGGTCTGGACAGGGTCAACATGCTCTGAGCTGGTCTGGTCTGGACAGGGTTATAGAGTTAGAGCTCTGAGCTGGTCTGGTCTGGACAGGGTTATAGAGTTAGAGCTCTGAGCTGGTCTGGTCTGGACAGGGTCATCATGCTCTGAGCTGGTCTGGTCTGGTCAGGGTCATCATGCTCTGAGCTGGTCTGGACAGGGTTATAGAGTTAGAGCTCTGAGCTGGTCTGGTCTGGACAGGGTCATCATGCTCTGAGCTGGTCTGGTCTGGACAGGGTTATAGAGTTAGAGGTCTGAGCTGGTCTGGACAGGGTTATAGAGTTAGAGCTCTGAGCTGGTCTGGTCTGGACAGGGTTATCATGCTCTGAGCTGGTCTGGTCTGGACAGGGTCATCATGCTCTGAGCTGGTCTGGTCTGGACAGGGTTATAGAGTTAGAGCTCTGAGCTGGTCTGGTCAGGGTTATAGAGTTAGAGCTCTGAGCTGGTCTGGTCTGGACAGCGTCATCATGCTCTGAGCTGGTCTGGTCTGGACAGGGTCATCATGCTCTGAGCTGGTCTGGTCTGGTCAGGGTTATAGAGTTAGAGCTCTGAGCTGGTCTGGTCTGGTCAGGGTTATAGAGTTAGAGCTCTGAGCTGGTCTGGTCTGGACAGGGTTATAGAGTTAGAGCTCTGAGCTGGTCTGGTCTGGACAGGGTCATCATGCTCTGAGCTGATCTGGTCTGGACAGGGTCATCATGCTCTGAGCTGGTCTGGTCTGGACAGGGTTATAGAGTTAGAGCTCTTAGCTGGTCTGGTCAGGGTCATCGTGCTCTGAGCTGGTCTGGTCTGGACAGGGTTATAGAGTTAGAGCTCTGAGCTGGTCTGGTCTGGACAGGGTTATAGAGTTAGAGCTCTGAGCTGGTCTGGTCTGGACAGGGTTATAGAGTTAGAGCTCTGAGCTGGTCTGGTCTGGACAGGGTCATCATGCTCTGAGCTGGTCTGGTCTGGACAGGGTCATCATGCTCTGAGCTGGTCTGGTCAGGGTTATAGAGTTAGAGCTCTGAGCTGGTCTGGTCTGGACAGGGTCATCATGCTCTGAGCTGGTCTGGTCTGGTCAGGGTCACCATGCTCTGAGCTGGTCTGGTCTGGACAGGGTTATAGAGTTAGAGCTCTGAGCTGGTCTTGTCTGGACAGGGTCATCATGCTCTGAGCTGGTCTGGTCTGGACAAGGTCACCATGCTCTGAGCTGGTCTGGTCTGGACAGGGTTATAGAGTTAGAGCTCTGAGCTGGTCTGGTCTGGACAGGGTTATAGAGTTAGAGCTCTGAGCTGGTCTGGTCTGGACAGGGTCATCATGCTCTGAGCTGGTCTGGTCTGGACAGGGTTATAGAGTTAGAGCTCTGAGCTGGTCTGGTCTGGACAGGGTCATCATGCTCTGAGCTGGTCTGGTCTGGTCTGGGTTATAGAGTTAGAGCTCTGAGCTGGTCTGGTCTGGACAGGGTTATAGAGTTAGAGCTCTGAGCTGGTCTGGTCTGGACAGGGTCATCATGCTCTGAGCTGGTCTGGTCTGGTCAGGGTCATCATGCTCTGAGCTGGTCTGGTCTGGACAGGGTTATAGAGTTAGAGCTCTGAGCTGGTCTGGTCTGGACAGGGTCATCATGCTCTGAGCTGGTCTGGTCTGGACAGGGTTATAGAGTTAGAATTCTGAGCTGGTCTGGTCTGGTCAGGGTCATCATGCTCTGAGCTGGTCTGGTCTGGACAGGGTTATAGAGTTAGAGCTCTGAGCTTGTCTGGTCTGGTCAGGGTTATAGAGTTAGAGCTCTGAGCTGGTCTGGTCTGGACAGGGTCATCATGCTCTGAGCTGGTCTGGTCTGGTCAGGGTTATAGAGTTAGAGCTCTGAGCTGGTCTGGTCTGGTCAGGGTTATAGAGTTAGAGCTCTGAGCTGGTCTGGTCTGGACAGGGTCATCATGCTCTGAGCTGGTCTGGTCTGGTCAGGGTTATAGAGTTAGAGCTCTGAGCTGGTCTGGTCTGGACAGGGTCATTATGCTCTGAGCTGGTCTGGTCTGGACAGGGTTATAGAGTTAGAGCTCTGAGCTGGTCTGGTCTGGACAGGGTCATTATGCTCTGAGCTGGTCTGGTCTGGACAGGGTTATAGAGTTAGAGCTCTGAGCTGGTCTGGTCTGGACAGGGTTATAGAGTTAGAGCTCTGAGCTGGTCTGGTCTGGACAGGGTCATCATGCTCTGAGCTGGTCTGGTCTGGTCAGGGTTATAGAGTTAGAGCTCTGAGCTGTTCTGGACAGGGTTATAGAGTTAGAGCTCTGAGCTGGTCTGGTCTGGACAGGGTCATCATGCTCTGAGCTGGTCTGGTCTGGACAGGGTTATAGAGTTAGAGCTCTGAGCTGGTCTGGTCTGGTCAGGGTTATAGAGTTAGAGCTCTGAGCTGGTCTGGTCTGGACAGGGTCATCATGCTCTGAGCTGGTCTGGTCTGGACAGGGTTATAGAGTTAGAGCTCTGAGCTGGTCTGGTCTGGACAGGGTTATAGAGTTAGAGCTCTGAGCTGGTCTGGTCTGGACAGGGTTATAGAGTTAGAGCTCTGAGCTGGTCTGGTCTGGACAGGGTCATTATGCTCTGAGCTGGTCTGGTCTGGACAGGGTTATAGAGTTAGAGCTCTGAGCTGGTCTGGTCTGGACAGGGTCATCATGCTCTGAGCTGGTCTGGTCTGGACAGGGTCTTCATGCTCTGAGCTGGTCTGGTCTGGACAGGGTTATAGAGTTAGAGCTCTGAGCTGGTCTGGTCTGGACAGGGTTATAGAGTTAGATCTCTGAGCTGGTCTGGTCTGGACAGGGTCATCATGCTCTGAGCTGGTCTGGTCTGGACAGGGTTATAGAGTTAGAGCTCTGAGCTGGTCTGGTCTGGACAGGGTTATAGAGTTAGAGCTCTGAGCTGGTCTGGTCTGGACAGGGTCATCATGCTCTGAGCTGGTCTGGTCTGGTCAGGGTCATCATGCTCTGAGCTGGTCTGGACAGGGTTATAGAGTTAGAGCTCTGAGCTGGTCTGGTCTGGACAGGGTCATCATGCTCTGAGCTGGTCTGGTCTGGACAGGGTTATAGAGTTAGAGGTCTGAGCTGGTCTGGACAGGGTTATAGAGTTAGAGCTCTGAGCTGGTCTGGTCTGGACAGGGTTATCATGCTCTGAGCTGGTCTGGTCTGGACAGGGTCATCATGCTCTGAGCTGGTCTGGTCTGGACAGGGTTATAGAGTTAGAGCTCTGAGCTGGTCTGGTCAGGGTTATAGAGTTAGAGCTCTGAGCTGGTCTGGTCTGGACAGCGTCATCATGCTCTGAGCTGGTCTGGTCTGGACAGGGTCATCATGCTCTGAGCTGGTCTGGTCTGGTCAGGGTTATAGAGTTAGAGCTCTGAGCTGGTCTGGTCTGGTCAGGGTTATAGAGTTAGAGCTCTGAGCTGGTCTGGTCTGGACAGGGTTATAGAGTTAGAGCTCTGAGCTGGTCTGGTCTGGACAGGGTCATCATGCTCTGAGCTGATCTGGTCTGGACAGGGTCATCATGCTCTGAGCTGGTCTGGTCTGGACAGGGTTATAGAGTTAGAGCTCTTAGCTGGTCTGGTCAGGGTCATCGTGCTCTGAGCTGGTCTGGTCTGGACAGGGTTATAGAGTTAGAGCTCTGAGCTGGTCTGGTCTGGACAGGGTTATAGAGTTAGAGCTCTGAGCTGGTCTGGTCTGGACAGGGTTATAGAGTTAGAGCTCTGAGCTGGTCTGGTCTGGACAGGGTCATCATGCTCTGAGCTGGTCTGGTCTGGACAGGGTCATCATGCTCTGAGCTGGTCTGGTCAGGGTTATAGAGTTAGAGCTCTGAGCTGGTCTGGTCTGGACAGGGGTCATCATGCTCTGAGCTGGTCTGGTCTGGTCAGGGTCACCATGCTCTGAGCTGGTCTGGTCTGGACAGGGTTATAGAGTTAGAGCTCTGAGCTGGTCTTGTCTGGACAGGGTCATCATGCTCTGAGCTGGTCTGGTCTGGACAAGGTCACCATGCTCTGAGCTGGTCTGGTCTGGACAGGGTTATAGAGTTAGAGCTCTGAGCTGGTCTGGTCTGGACAGGGTTATAGAGTTAGAGCTCTGAGCTGGTCTGGTCTGGACAGGGTCATCATGCTCTGAGCTGGTCTGGTCTGGACAGGGTTATAGAGTTAGAGCTCTGAGCTGGTCTGGTCTGGACAGGGTCATCATGCTCTGAGCTGGTCTGGTCTGGTCTGGGTTATAGAGTTAGAGCTCTGAGCTGGTCTGGTCTGGACAGGGTTATAGAGTTAGAGCTCTGAGCTGGTCTGGTCTGGACAGGGTCATCATGCTCTGAGCTGGTCTGGTCTGGTCAGGGTCATCATGCTCTGAGCTGGTCTGGTCTGGACAGGGTTATAGAGTTAGAGCTCTGAGCTGGTCTGGTCTGGACAGGGTCATCATGCTCTGAGCTGGTCTGGTCTGGACAGGGTTATAGAGTTAGAATTCTGAGCTGGTCTGGTCTGGTCAGGGTCATCATGCTCTGAGCTGGTCTGGTCTGGACAGGGTTATAGAGTTAGAGCTCTGAGCTTGTCTGGTCTGGTCAGGGTTATAGAGTTAGAGCTCTGAGCTGGTCTGGTCTGGACAGGGTCATGCTCTGAGCTGGTCTGGTCTGGTCAGGGTTATAGAGTTAGAGCTCTGAGCTGGTCTGGTCTGGTCAGGGTTATAGAGTTAGAGCTCTGAGCTGGTCTGGTCTGGACAGGGTCATCATGCTCTGAGCTGGTCTGGTCTGGTCAGGGTTATAGAGTTAGAGCTCTGAGCTGGTCTGGTCTGGACAGGGTCATTATGCTCTGAGCTGGTCTGGTCTGGACAGGGTTATAGAGTTAGAGCTCTGAGCTGGTCTGGTCTGGACAGGGTCATTATGCTCTGAGCTGGTCTGGTCTGGACAGGGTTATAGAGTTAGAGCTCTGAGCTGGTCTGGTCTGGACAGGGTTATAGAGTTAGAGCTCTGAGCTGGTCTGGTCTGGACAGGGTCATCATGCTCTGAGCTGGTCTGGTCTGGTCAGGGTTATAGAGTTAGAGCTCTGAGCTGTTCTGGACAGGGTTATAGAGTTAGAGCTCTGAGCTGGTCTGGTCTGGACAGGGTCATCATGCTCTGAGCTGGTCTGGTCTGGACAGGGTTATAGAGTTAGAGCTCTGAGCTGGTCTGGTCTGGTCAGGGTTATAGAGTTAGAGCTCTGAGCTGGTCTGGTCTGGACAGGGTCATCATGCTCTGAGCTGGTCTGGTCTGGACAGGGTTATAGAGTTAGAGCTCTGAGCTGGTCTGGTCTGGACAGGGTTATAGAGTTAGAGCTCTGAGCTGGTCTGGTCTGGACAGGGTTATAGAGTTAGAGCTCTGAGCTGGTCTGGTCTGGACAGGGTCATTATGCTCTGAGCTGGTCTGGTCTGGACAGGGTTATAGAGTTAGAGCTCTGAGCTGGTCTGGTCTGGACAGGGTCATCATGCTCTGAGCTGGTCTGGTCTGGACAGGGTCTTCATGCTCTGAGCTGGTCTGGTCTGGACAGGGTTATAGAGTTAGAGCTCTGAGCTGGTCTGGTCTGGACAGGGTTATAGAGTTAGATCTCTGAGCTGGTCTGGTCTGGACAGGGTCATCATGCTCTGAGCTGGTCTGGTCTGGTCAGGGTTATAGAGTTAGAGCTCTGAGCTGGTCTGGTCAGGGTCATCATGCTCTGAGCTGGTCTGGTCTGGACAGGGTTATAGAGTTAGAGCTCTGAGCTGGTCTGGTCTGGACAGGGTTATAGAGTTAGAGCTCTGAGCTGGTCTGGTCTGGACAGGGTCATCATGCTCTGAGCTGGTCTGGTCTGGTCAGGGTTATAGAGTTAGAGCTCTGAGCTGGTCTGGTCTGGACAGGGTCATCATGCTCTGAGCTGGTCTGGTCTGGTCAGGGTTATAGAGTTAGAGCTCTGAGCTGGTCTGGTCTGGTCAGGGTTATAGAGTTAGAGCTCTGAGCTGGTCAGGGTCATCATGCTCTGAGCTGGTCTGGTCTGGACAGGGTTATAGAGTTAGAGCTCTGAGCTGGTCTGGTCTGGACAGGGTTATCATGCTCTGAGCTGGTCTGGTCTGGACAGGGTTATAGAGTTAGAGCTCTGAGCTGGTCTGGTCTGGTCAGGGTTATAGAGTTAGAGCTCTGAGCTGGTCTGGTCTGGACAGGGTTATCATGCTCTGAGCTGGTCTGGTCTGGTCAGGGTTATAGAGTTAGAGCTCTGAGCTGGTCTGGTCTGGACAGGGTTATAGAGTTAGAGCTCTGAGCTGGTCTGGTCTGGACAGGGTTATAGAGTTAGAGCTCTGAGCTGGTCTGGTCTGGACAGGGTCATCATGCTCTGAGCTGGTCTGGTCTGGACAGGGTTATAGAGTTAGAGCTCTGAGCTGGTCTGGTCTGGACAGGGTTATAGAGTTAGAGCTCTGAGCTGGTCTGGTCTGGTCAGGGTCATCATGCTCTGAGCTGGTCTGGTCTGGACAGGGTTATAGAGTTAGAGCTCTGAGCTGGTCTGGTCTGGACAGGGTCATCATGCTCTGAGCTGGTCTGGTCAGGGTTATAGAGTTATAGAGCTCTGAGCTGGTCTGGTCTGGACAGGGTTATAGAGTTAGAGCTCTGAGCTGGTCTGGTCTGGACAGGGTCATCATGCTCTGAGCTGGTCTGGTCTGGTCAGGTTCATCATGCTCTGAGCTGGTCTGGTCTGGACAGGGTTATAGAGTTAGAGCTCTGAGCTGGTCTGGTCTGGACAGGGTCATCATGCTCTGAGCTGGTCTGGTCTGGTCAGGGTTATAGAGTTAGCTCTGAGCTGGTCTGGTCTGGTCAGGGTTATAGAGTTAGAGCTCTGAGCTGGTCTGGTCTGGTCAGGGTCATCATGCTCTGAGCTGGTCTGGTCTGGTCAGGGTTATAGAGTTAGAGCTCTGAGCTGGTCTGGTCTGGACAGGGTTATAGAGTTAGAGCTCTGAGCTGTTCTGGTCTGGACAGGGTTATAGAGTTATAGAGCTCTGAGCTGGTCTGGTCTGGTCAGGGTCATCATGCTCTGAGCTGGTCTGGTCTGGACAGGGTCATCATGCTCTGAGCTGGTCTGGTCTGGACAGGGTCATCGTGCTCTGAGCTGGTCTGGTCTGGACAGGGTCATCGTGCTCTGAGCTGGTCTGGTCAGGGTCATCATGGTCTGAGCTGGTCTGGTCTGGACAGGGTCATCATGCTCTGAGCTGGTCTGGTCTGGTCAGGGTTATAGAGTTAGAGCTCTGAGCTGGTCTGGTCAGGGTTATAGAGTTAGAGCTCTGAGCTGGTCTGGTCTGGTCAGGGTCATCATGCTCTGAGCTGGTCTGGTCTGGACAGGGTTATAGTTAGAGCTCTGAGCTGGTCTGGTCTGGTCAGGGTTATAGAGTTAGAGCTCTGAGCTGGTCTGGTCTGGACAGGGTTATAGAGTTAGAGCTCTGAGCTGGTCTGGTCAGGGTCATCATGCTCTGATCTGGTCTGGTCTGGTCAGGGTTATAGAGTTAGAGCTCTGAGCTGGTCTGGTCTGGTCAGGGTTATAGAGTTAAGAGCTCTGAGCTGGTCTGGTCTGGACAGGGTTATATAGTTAGAGCTCTGAGCTGGTCTGGTCTGGACAGGGTCATCATGCTCTGAGCTGGTCTGGTCTGGACAGGGTTATAGAGTTAGAGCTCTGAGCTGGTCTGGTCTGGACAGGGTCATCATGCTCTGAGCTGGTCTGGTCTGGTCAGGGTTATAGAGTTAGAGCTCTGAGCTGGTCTGGTCTGGACAGGGTCATCATGCTCTGAGCTGGTCTGGTCTGGTCAGGGTTATAGAGTTAGAGCTCTGAGCTGGTCTGGTCTGGACAGGGTTATAGAGTTAGAGCTCTGAGCTGGTCTGGTCTGGACAGGGTTATAGAGTTAGAGCTCTGAGCTGGTCTGGTCTGGACAGGGTTATAGAGTTAGAGCTCTGAGCTGGTCTGGTCTGGTCAGGGTCATCATGCTCTGAGCTGGTCTGGTCTGGACAGGGTCATCATGCTCTGAGCTGGTCTGGTCTGGACAGGGTTATAGACTTAGAGCTCTGAGCTGGTCTGGTCTGGTCAGGGTCATCATGCTCTGAGCTGGTCTGGTCTGGACAGGGTTATCATGCTCTGAGCTGGTCTGGTCTGGTCAGGGTTATAGAGTTAGAGCTCTGAGCTGGTCTGGACAGGGTCATCGTGCTCTGAGCTGGTCTGGTCTGGACAGGGTTATAGAGTTAGAGCTCTGAGCTGGTCTGGTCTGGTCAGGGTTATAGAGTTAGAGCTCTGAGCTGGTTAGGGCTGGACAGGGTTATCATGCTCTGAGCTGGTCTGGTCTGGTCAGGGTTATAGAGTTAGAGCTCTGAGCTGGTCTGGTCTGGACAGGGTCATCGTGCTCTGAGCTGGTCTGGTCTGGACAGGGTTATAGAGTTAGAGCTCTGAGCTGGTCTGGTCTGGACAGGGTTATAGAGTTAGAGCTCTGAGCTGGTCTGGTCTGGACAGGGTCATCATGCTCTGAGCTGGTCTGGTCTGGACAGGGTCATCATGCTCTGAGCTGGTCTGGTCTGGACAGGGTTATAGAGTTAGAGCTCTGAGCTGGTCTGGTCTGGACAGGGTTATAGAGTTAGAGCTCTGAGCTGGTCTGGTCAGGGTTATAGAGTTAGAGCTCTGAGCTGGTCTTGTCTGGACAGGGTCATCATGCTCTGAGCTGGTCTGGTCTGGACAGGGTCACCATGCTCTGAGCTGGTCTGGTCTGGACAGGGTTATAGAGTTAGAGCTCTGAGCTGGTCTGGTCTGGACAGGGTTATAGAGTTAGAGCTCTGAGCTGGTCTGGTCTGGTCAGGGTTATAGAGTTAGAGCTCTGAGCTGGTCTGGTCTGGACAGGGTCATCATGGTCATCATCAAACCCCCTTTAAACCCCCCTGGGTTGAGATCTGGTGGCTGAGACACAAACCCCCTCTGGGTTGAGATCTGGTGACTGAGACACAAACCCCCTTTAAACCCCCTCTAGGTTGAGATCTGGTGACTGAGACACCAACCCCCTTTAAACCCCCTCTGGGTTGAGATCTGGTGACTGAGACACAAACCCCCTTTAAACCCCCTCTGGGTTGAGATCTGGTGACTGAGACACCAACCCCCTTTAAACCCCCTCTGGGTTGAGATCTGGTGACTGAGACACCAACCCCCTTTAAACCCCCTCTGGGTTGAGATCTGGTGACTGAGACACAAACCCCCTTTAAACCCCCTCTAGGTTGAGATCTGGTGACTGAGACACCAACCCCCTTTAAACCCCCTCTGGGTTGAGATCTGGTGACTGAGACACAAACCCCCTTTAAACTCCCTCTGGGTTGAGATCTGGTGGCAGAGACACAAACCCCCTTTAAACCCCCTCTGGGTTGAGATCTGGTGACTGAGACACATACCCCCACTGGGTTGAGATCTGGTGACTGAGACACCAACCCCCTTTAAACTCCCTCTGGGTTGAGATCTGGTGGCTGAGACACAAACCCCCTTTAAACCCCCTCTGGGTTGAGATCTGGTGACTGAGACACAAACCCCCTTTAAACTCCCTCTGGGTTGAGATCTGGTGGCAGAGACACAAACACCCTTTAAACCCCCTCTGGGTTGAGATCTGGTGGCAGAGACACAAACCCCTTTAAACCCCTCTGGGTTGAGATCTGTTGGCTGAGACACCAACCCCCTTTAAACCCCCTCTGGGTTGAGATCTGGTGACTGAGACACCAACCCCCTTTAAACCCCCTCTGGGTTGAGATCTGGTGACTGAGACACCAACCCCCTTTAAACCCCCTCTGGGTTGAGATCTGGTGACTGAGACACAAAAACCCCCTTTAAACTCCCTCTGGGTTGAGATCTGGTGGCAGAGACACAAACCCCCTTTAAACCCCCTCTGGGTTGAGATCTGGTGACTGAGACACATACCCCCACTGGGTTGAGATCTGGTGACTGAGACACCAACCCCCTTTAAACTCCCTCTGGGTTGAGATCTGGTGGCTGAGACACAAACCCCCTTTAAACCCCCTCTGGGTTGAGATCTGGTGACTGAGACACAAACCCCCTTTAAACTCCCTCTGGGTTGAGATCTGGTGGCAGAGACACAAACACCCTTTAAACCCCCTCTGGGTTGAGATCTGGTGGCAGAGACACAAACCCCCTTTAAACCCCCTCTGGGTTGAGATCTGGTGGCTGAGACACCAACCCCCTTTAAACCCCCTCTGGGTTGAGATCTGGTGACTGAGACACCAACCCCCTTTAAACCCCCTCTGGGTTGAGATCTGGTGACTGAGACACCAACCCCCTTTAAACCCCCTCTGGGTTGAGATCTGGTGACTGAGATACAAACCCCCTTTAAACCCCCTCTGGGTTGAGATCTGGTGGCTGAGACACAAACCCCCTTTAAACCCCCTATCTTCCTTTGAGACCCCTCTTTCAAAGTCACTGAGATTTTTTATTGTAGCCATGGAAGCCAAAATATTGGTCTGGACATTTTCTACATGACCCTAAGCATGATGGGATGTGTTAATTGCTTATGAACTCAGGAACCACACCTGTGGTTACTGCTTTCAATATACTTTGTATCCCTCATATGCTCAAGTGTTTCCATCATCTATGTACTCCAACAGTTTGAGATGGGGAGTCCCACTGAGATGCTGAGTGTATCCGACAGCGCTAGAGAGTCCCAGAGGTCCTACCTCCTCTCTATCAACCTGAAGCAAGGACGCAACCTGGTCATCAGAGACCGCTGTGGTAACGCTGTTATTAGACTTCATAACACATCAAACCTGGTCATTAGAGACCTCTGTGGTAACACTGTTATTACACTTCATAACACTTCATAACACATAAAACCTGGTCATCAGAGACCTCTGTGGTAAGACTGTTATTACACTTCATAACACATAAAACCTGGTCGTTAGAGACCTCTGTGGTAACGCTGTTATTACACTTCATAGCACATAAAACCTGGT
>NC_088422.1:109226893-109331893 GCF_034236695.1 Oncorhynchus nerka
TCTTCTCAATACAGTCACTGGTAACATTAACACTGTGCCTTCTCAATACAGTCACTGGTAACATTAACACTGTGCCTTCTCACAATCTTCTCAATGCAGTCAATAACATGTCATGCAGTCTGGTAACACTGTGCCTTCTCAATACAGTCACTGGTAACACTGTGCCTTCTCAATGCAGTCACTGGTAACACTATGCCTTCTCAATGCAGTCACTGGTAACACTGTGCCTTCTCAATACAGTCACTGGTAACATTAACACTGTGCCTTCTCAATACAGTCACTGGTAAAACTGTGCCTTCTCAATACAGTCACTGGTAACATTAACACTGTGCCTTCTCAATACAGTCACTGGTAACATTAACACTGTGTCTTCTCAATACAGTCACTGGTAACACTGTGCCTTCTCAATACAGTCACTGGTAACATTAACACTGTGTCTTCTCAATACAGTCACTGGTAACATTAACACTGGGCCTTCTCAATACAGTCACTGGTAACATTAACACTGTGCCTTCTCAATGCAGTCACTGGTAACATTAACACTGTGCCTTCTCAATACAGTCACTGGTAACATTAACACTGTGTCTTCTCAATACAGTCACTGGTAACACTGTGCCTTCTCAATACAGTCACTGGTAACACTGTGCCTTCTCAATACAGTCACTGGTAACATGAACACTGTGCCTTCTCAATGCAGTCACTGGTAACACTATGCCTTCTCAATGCAGTCACTGGTAACATTAACACTGTGCCTTCTCAATACAGTCACTGGTAACACTGTGCCTTCTCAATACAGTCACTGGTAACATTAACACTGTGCCTTCTCAATACAGTCACTGGTAACATTAACACTGTGTCTTCTCAATACAGTCACTGGTAACACTGTGCCTTCTCAATACAGTCACTGGTAACATTAACACTGTGTCTTCTCAATACAGTCACTGGTAACATTAACACTGGGCCTTCTCAATACAGTCACTGGTAACATTAACACTGTGCCTTCTCAATGCAGTCACTGGTAACATTAACACTGTGTCTTCTCAATACAGTCACTGGTAACATTAACACTGGGCCTTCTCAATACAGTCACTGGTAACATGAACACTGTGCCTTCTCAATACAGTCACTGGTAACATTAACACTGTGCCTTCTCAATGCTGTCACTGGTAACACTGTGCCTTCTCAATGCAGTCACTGGTAACACTGTGCCTTCTCAATACAGTCACTGGTAACACTGTGCCTTCTCAATACAGTCACTGGTAACACTGGGCCTTCTCAATACAGTCACTGGTAACACTGTGCCTTCTCAATACAGTCACTGGTAACATTAACACTGTGCCTTCTCAATACAGTCACTGGTAACACTGTGCCTTCTCAATGCAGTCACTGGTAACACTGTGCCTTCTCAATACAGTCACTGGTAACACTGTGCCTTCTCAATACAGTCACTGGTAACACTGTGCCTTCTCAATGCAGTCACTGGTAACATTAACACTGTCTTCTCAATGCAGTCACTGGTAACATTATGCCTTCTCAATACAGTCACTGGTAACATTAACACTGTGCCTTCTCAATGCTGTCACTGGTAACACTGTGCCTTCTCAATGCAGTCACTGGTAACATTATGCCTTCTCAATGCAGTCACTGGTAACATTATGCCTTCTCAATGCAGTCACTGGTAACATTAACACTGTGCCTTCTCAATGCCTTCTCAATGCAGTCACTGGTAACATTATGCCTTCTCAATGCAGTCACTGGTAACATTAACACTGTGCCTTCTCAATACAGTCACTGGTAACATTAACACTGTGCCTTCTCAATGCAGTCACTGGTAACATTATGCCTTCTCAATGCAGTCACTGGTAACATTAACACTATGCCGTCTCAATGCTGTCACTGGTAACACTGTGCCTTCTCAATACAGTCACTGGTAACATTAACACTGTGTCTTCTCAATACAGTCACTGGTAACACTGTGCCTTCTCAATACAGTCACTGGTAACATTAACACTGTGCCTTCTCAATACAGTCACTGGTAACATTAACACTGTGCCTTCTCAATACAGTCACTGGTAACATTAACACTGTGCCTTCTCAATACAGTCACTGGTAACATTAACACTGTGTCTTCTCAATACAGTCACTGGTAACACTGTGCCTTCTCAATACAGTCACTGGTAACACTGTGCCTTCTCAATACAGTCACTGGTAACATGAACACTGTGCCTTCTCAATGCAGTCACTGGTAACACTATGCCTTCTCAATGCAGTCACTGGTAACACTGTGCCTTCTCAATACAGTCACTGGTAACATTAACACTGTGCCTTCTCAATACAGTCACTGGTAACACTGTGCCTTCTCAATACAGTCACTGGTAACATTAACACTGTGTCTTCTCAATACAGTCACTGGTAACACTGTGCCTTCTCAATACAGTCACTGGTAACATTAACACTGTGCCTTCTCAATACAGTCACTGGTAACATTAACACTGTGCCTTCTCAATACAGTCACTGGTAACATTAACACTGTGTCTTCTCAATACAGTCACTGGTAACACTGTGCCTTCTCAATACAGTCACTGGTAACACTGTGCCTTCTCAAACAGTCACAGTGCCTTCTCAATCACTGGTAACACTGTGCCTTCTCAATACAGTCACTGGTAACATTAACACTGTGCCTTCTCAATACAGTCACTGGAAACACTGTGCCTTCTCAATACAGTCACTGGTAACATTAACACTGTGCCTTCTCAATACAGTCACTGGAAACACTGTGCCTTCTCAATACAGTCACTGGTAACATTAACACTATGCCTTCTCAATGCAGTCACTGGTAACACTGTGCCTTCTCAATACAGTCACTGGTAACATTAACACTGTGCCTTCTCAATACAGTCACTGGTAACATTAACACTGTGCCTTCTCAATACAGTCACTGGTAACACTGTGCCTTCTCAATACAGTCACTGGTAACACTGTGCCTTCTCAATACAGTCACTGGTAACACTGTGCCTTCTCAATACAGTCACTGGTAACACTGTGCCTTCTCAATACAGTCACTGGTAACACTGTGCCTTCTCAATACAGTCACTGGTAACACTGTGCCTTCTCAATGCAGTCACTGGTAACACTGTGCCTTCTCAATACAGTCACTGGTAACATTAACACTGTGCCTTCTCAATACAGTCACTGGTAACACTGTGCCTTCTCAATACAGTCACTGGTAACATTAACACTGTGCCTTCTCAATACAGTCACTGGTAACATTAACACTGTGCCTTCTCAATACAGTCACTGGTAACACTGTGCCTTCTCAATACAGTCACTGGTAACATTGTGCCTTCTCAATACAGTCACTGGCCTTCTCAATACAGTCACTGGTAACATTAACACTGTGCCTTCTCAATGCAGTCACTGGTAACATTAACACTGTGCCTTCTCAATACAGTCACTGGTAACATTAACACTCAATACAGTCACTGGTAACTTCTCAATACAGTCACTGGTAACACTGTGCCTTCTCAATACAGTACTGGTAACACTGGTAACACTGTGCCTTCTCTACAGTCACTGGTAACACTGTGCCTTCTCAATACAGTCACTGGTAACATTAACACTGTGCCTTCTCAATACAGTCACTGGTAACATTAACACTGTGTCTTCTCAATACAGTCACTGGTAACACTGTGCCTTCTCAATACAGTCACTGGTAACACTGTGCCTTCTCAATACAGTCACTGGTAACATTAACACTGTGCCTTCTCAATACAGTCACTGGTAACATGTGCCTTCTCAATGCAGTCACTGGTAACATTAACACTGTGCCTTCTCAATGCAGTCACTGGTAACACTATGCCTTCTCAATACAGTCACTGGTAACATTAACACTGTGCCTTCTCAATGCAGTCACTGGTAACACTGTGCCTTCTCAATGCAGTCACTGGTAACACTCAATACAGTGCCTTCTCAATAACATTAACACTGTGCCTTCTCAATACAGTCACTGGTAACACTGTGCCTTCTCAATACAGTCACTGGTAACATTAACACTGTGCCTTCTCAATGCAGTCACTGGTAACATTAACACTGTGCCTTCTCAATACAGTCACTGGTAACATTAACACTGTGCCTTCTCAATGCAGTCACTGGTAACACTGTGCCTTCTCAATACAGTCACTGGTAACATTAACACTGTGCCTTCTCAATACAGTCACTGGTAACATTAACACTGTGTCTTCTCAATGCAGTCACTGGTAACATTATGCCTTCTCAATACAGTCACTGGTAACACTGTGCCTTCTCAATACAGTCACTGGTAACATTAACACTGTGCCTTCTCAATACAGTCACTGGTAACATTAACACTGGGCCTTCTCAATACAGTCACTGGTAACATTAACACTGTGTCTTCTCAATACAGTCACTGGTAACATTAACACTGTGTCTTCTCTGCAGTCACTGGTGCCTTCTCAATACAGTCACTGGTAACATTAACACTGTGCCTTCTCAATACAGTCACTGGTAACACTGTGCCTTCTCAATACAGTCACTGTGCCTTCTCAATACAGTCACTGGTAACACTGTGCCTTCTCAATACAGTCACTGGTAACATTAACACTGTGCCTTCTCAATACAGTCACTGGTAACATTAACACTGGTGTGCCTTCTCAATACAGTCACTGGTAACATTAACACTGTGCCTTCTCAATACAGTCACTGGTAAGTCACTGGTAACACTGTGCCTTCTCAATACAGTCACTGGTAACATTAACACTGTGCCTTCTCAATACAGTCAGTCACTGGCCTTCTCAATACAGTCACTGGTAACATTAACACTGTGCCTTCTCAATACAGTCAGTAACACTGTGCCTTCTCAATACAGTCACATTAACACTGTGCCTTCTCAATACAGTCACTTAACACTGTGCCTTCTCAATACAGTCACTGGTAACACTGTGCCTTCTCAATACAGTCACTGGTAACATTAACACTGTGCCTTCTCAATACAGTCACTGGTAACATTAACACTGTGCCTTCTCAATACAGTCACTGGTAACACTGTGCCTTCTCAATACAGTCACTGGTAACATTAACAGCCTTCTCACATCACAGTCACTGGTAACACTGTGCCTTCTCAATACAGTCACTCAATACAGTCACTGGTAACACTGTGCCTTCTCAATACAGTCACTTAACACTGTGCCTTCTCAATGCAGTCACTGGTAACACTGTGCCTTCTCAATACAGTCACTGGTAACACTGTGCCTTTCAATACAGTCACTGGTAACATTAACACTGTGTCTTCTCAATACAGTCACTGGTAACATTAACACTGTGCCTTCTCAATACAGTCACTGGTAACATTAACACTGTGCCTTCTCAATACAGTCACTGGTAACATAACACAGTAACACTGGCCTTCTCAATACAGTCACTGGTAACACTGTGCCTTCTCAATGCAGTCACTGGTAACACTGTGCCTTCTCAATACAGTCACTGGTAACACTGTGCCTTCTCAATACAGTCAGTAACACTGGCCTTCTCAATACACATTAACACTGTGTCTTCTCAATACAGTCACTGGTAACATGAACACTGTGCCTTCTCAATACAGTCACTGGTAACATTAACACTGTGCCTTCTCAATACAGTCACTGGTAACACTGTGCCTTCTCAATACAGTCACTGGTAACACTGTGCCTTCTCAATGCAGTCACTGGTAACATTAACACTGTCTTCTCAATGCAGTCACTGGTAACATTATGCCTTCTCAATACAGTCACTGGTAACATTAACACTGTGCCTTCTCAATACAGTCACTGGTAACACTGTGCCTTCTCAATGCAGTCACTGGTAACACTGTGCCTTCTCAATACAGTCACTGGTAACACTGTGCCTTCTCAATACAGTCACTGGTAACATTAACACTGTGCCTTCTCAATACAGTCACTGGTAACACTGTGCCTTCTCAATGCAGTCACTGGTAACATTAACACTGTGCCTTCTCAATACAGTCACTGGTAACATTAACACTGTGCCTTCTCAATGCAGTCACTGGTAACACTATGCCTTCTCAATACAGTCACTGGTAACATTAACACTGTGTCTTCTCAATACAGTCACTGGTAACATTAACACTGTGTCTTCTCAATACAGTCACTGGTAACATTATGCCTTCTCAATACAGTCACTGGTAACACTGTGCCTTCTCAATACAGTCACTGGTAACATTAACACTGTGCCTTCTCAATACAGTCACTGGTAACATTAACACTGTGTCTTCTCAATACAGTCACTGGTAACATTAACACTGTGCCTTCTCAATACAGTCACTGGTAACATTAACACTGTGTCTTCTCAATACAGTCACTGGTAACATTAACACTGTGCCTTCTCAATACAGTCACTGGTAACATTAACACTGTGCCTTCTCAATGCAGTCACTGGTAACACTGTGTCTTCTCAATACAGTCACTGGTAACATTAACACTGTGCCTTCTCAATACAGTCACTGGTAACACTAAGTCACTGTAACACTGTGCCTTCTCAATACAGTCACTGGTAACATTAACACTGTGCCTTCTCAATACAGTCACTGGTAACATTAACACTGTGCCTTCTCAATGCAGTCACTGGTAACACTGTGCCTTCTCAATACAGTCACTGGTAACATTAACACTGGGCCTTCTCAATACAGTCACTGGTAACACTGTGTCTTCTCAATGCAGTCACTGGTAACATTAACACAATACAGTCACTGGTAACACTGTGCCTTCTCAATACAGTCACTGGTAACACTGTGCCTTCTCAATACAGTCACTGGTAACATTAACACTGTGCCTTCTCAATACAGTCACTGGTAACATTAACACTGGGCCTTCTCAATACAGTCACTGGTAACACTGTGTCTTCTCAATGCAGTCACTGGTAACATTAACACTGTGCCTTCTCAATACAGTCACTGGTAACACTGTGCCTTCTCAATACAGTCACCGGTAACACTGTGCCTTCTCAATACAGTCACTGGTAACACTGTGCCTTCTCAATACAGTCACTGGTAACACTGTGCCTTCTCAATGCAGTCACTGGTAACACTGTGCCTTCTCAATACAGTCACTGGTAACACTGTGCCTTCTCAATACAGTCACTGGTAACACTGTGCCTTCTCAATACAGTCACTGGTAACACTGTGCCTTCTCAATACAGTCACTGGTAACATTAACACTGTGTCTTCTCAATACAGTCACTGGTAACATTAACACTGTGCCTTCTCAATACAGTCACTGGTAACATTAACACTGTGCCTTCTCAATACAGTCACTGGTAACATTAACACTGTGTCTTCTCAATACAGTCACTGGTAACATTAACACTGTGCCTTCTCAATACAGTCACTGGTAACATTAACACTGTGCCTTCTCAATGCAGTCACTGGTAACACTGTGTCTTCTCAATACAGTCACTGGTAACATTAACACTGTGCCTTCTCAATACAGTCACTGGTAACATTAACACTGTGTCTTCTCAATACAGTCACTGGTAACATTAACACTGTGCCTTCTCAATACAGTCACTGGTAACACTGTGCCTTCTCAATGCAGTCACTGGTAACACTGTGCCTTCTCAATACAGTCACTGGTAACATTAACACTGTGCCTTCTCAATACAGTCACTGGTAACACTGTGCCTTCTCAATGCAGTCACTGGTAACATTAACACTGTGTCTTCTCAATACAGTCACTGGTAACATTAACACTGTGCCTTCTCAATACAGTCACTGGTAACATTAACACTGTGCCTTCTCAATACAGTCACTGGTAACATTAACACTGGGCCTTCTCAATACAGTCACTGGTAACACTGTGTCTTCTCAATGCAGTCACTGGTAACATTAACACTGTGCCTTCTCAATACAGTCACTGGTAACACTGTGCCTTCTCAATACAGTCACTGGTCACTGTGCCTTCCGGTAACACTGTGCCTTCTCAATACAGTCACTGGTAACACTGTGCCTTCTCAATACAGTCACTGGTAACACTGTGCCTTCTCAATGCAGTCACTGGTAACACTGTGCCTTCTCAATACAGTCACTGGTAACACTGTGCCTTCTCAATACAGTCACTGGTAACACTGTGCCTTCTCAATGCAGTCACTGGTAACACTGTGCCTTCTCAATACAGTCACTGGTAACACTGTGCCTTCTCAATACAGTCACTGGTAACACTGTGTCTTCACAATACAGTCACTGGTAACATTAACACTGTGCCTTCTCAATACAGTCACTGGTAACATTAACACTGTGTCTTCTCAATACAGTCACTGGTAACACTGTGCCTTCTCAATGCAGTCACTGGTAACACTGTGCCTTCTCAATGCAGTCACTGGTAACATTAACACTGTCTTCTCAATGCAGTCACTGGTAACATTATGCCTTCTCAATACAGTCACTGGTAACATTAACACTGTGCCTTCTCAATGCTGTCACTGGTAACACTGTGCCTTCTCAATGCAGTCACTGGTAACACTGTGCCTTCTCAATACAGTCACTGGTAACACTATGCCTTCTCAATACAGTCACTGGTAACATTAACACTATGCCTTCTCAATACAGTCACTGGTAACATTAGCACTGTGCCTTCTCAATGCAGCCACTGGTAACATTAACACTGTGCCTTCTCAATACAGTCACTGGTAACATTAACACTGTGCCTTCTCAATGCAGTCACTGGTAACACTATGCCTTCTCAATACAGTCACTGGTAACATTAACACTGTGTCTTCTCAATACAGTCACTGGTAACATTAACACTGTGTCTTCTCAATACAGTCACTGGTAACATTATGCCTTCTCAATGCAGTCACTGGTAACACTGTGCCTTCTCAATACAGTCACTGGTAACATTAACACTGTGTCTTCTCAATACAGTCGCTGGTAACATTAACACTGTGTCTTCTCAATACAGTCACTGGTAACATTAACACTGTGCCTTCTCAATACAGTCGCTGGTAACATTAACACTGTGTCTTCTCAATACAGTCACTGGTAACATTAACACTGTGTCTTCTCAATACAGTCACTGGTAACATTAACACTGTGCCTTCTCAATACAGTCACTGGTAACATTAACACTGTGCCTTCTCAATGCAGTCACTGGTAACACTGTGTCTTCTCAATACAGTCACTGGTAACATTAACACTGTGCCTTCTCAATACAGTCACTGGTAACATTAACACTGTGTCTTCTCAATACAGTCACTGGTAACATTAACACTGTGCCTTCTCAATACAGTCACTGGTAACATTAACACTGTGCCTTCTCAATGCTGTCACTGGTAACATTAACACTGTTCCTTCTCAATGCAGTCACTGGTAACACTGTGCCTTCTCAATACAGTCACTGGTAACATTAACACTGGGCCTTCTCAATACAGTCACTGGTAACACTGTGTCTTCTCAATGCAGTCACTGGTAACATTAACACTGTGTCTTCTCAATACAGTCACTGGTAACATTAACACTGTGCCTTCTCAATACAGTCACTGGTAACATTAACACTGTGCCTTCTCAATACAGTCACTGGTAACATTAACACTGGGCCTTCTCAATACAGTCACTGGTAACACTGTGTCTTCTCAATGCAGTTACTGGTAACATTAACACTGTGCCTTCTCAATACAGTCACTGGTAACATTAACACTGGGCCTTCTCAATACAGTCACTGGTAACATTAACACTGTGCCTTCTCAATACAGTCACTGGTAACATTAACACCGGGCCTTCTCAATACAGTCACTGGTAACACTGTGTCTTCTCAATGCAGTCACTGGTGACATTAACACTGTGTCTTCTCAATACTGTTGCTGTGCTCGTATTATAAAGGAGAACTATCGCCTTGTGGTGTGGATAGTCGTGTTGCAAGCCCAGCTTCAGATACAATCCAAAAGGGTCATTTCAGTGTAGAAAAGGATGAAACAGTGTCTGTGCCACCAGTAAGTACACTAATCTCTGGCTTCCACAAACAGGACCAGGCCTGGCCTGCTGAGGAGTGACGGACTCCATCCTAGCCAGTAATAATCTCTGGCCTCCACAAACAGGACCAGGCCTGGCCTGCTGAGGAGTGACGGACTCCATCCTAGCCAGTAATAATCTCTGGCCTCCACAAACAGGACCAGACCTGGCCTGCTGAGGAGTGACGGACTCCATCCTAGCTGGAGGGGTGCTCTCATCTTATCTACCAACATAGACAGGGCTCTAACTCCTCTAGCTCCACAATGAGATAGGGTGCAGGCCAGGCAGCAGGCTGTTAGCCAGCCTGCCAGCATAGTGGAGTCTGCAACTAGCACAGTCAGTGTAGTCAGCTCAGCTATCACCATTGAGATCGTGTCTGTGCCTCGACCTAGGTTGGGCAAAACTAAACATGGCGGTGTTCGCCTTAGCAATCTCACTGGAATAAAGACCTCCATTCTTGTAATTATTGAAAGAGATTGTGATACCTCACATCTCTTAATGTTATATCCCTCACTTCCATGGCAGTTATAGTCAATGAACTAATCACTGATCATAATCTTGATGTGATTGGCCTGACTGAAACATGGCTTAAGCCTGATGAATTTACTGTGTTAAATGAGGCCTCACCTTCTGGCTACACTAGTGACTATATCCCCTATATATTGTTTTTAATTTTATGACTGCATTATCAATTTTTTGAACTTCTAGTCATGAAATTTATGCAGCCTACTCAATGACTTTTTATAGCTACTGTTTACAGGCCTCCTGGGCCATATACAGTGTTCCTCACCAAGTTCCTGAATTCACTTTTTATAGGGGCGGCAGGATAGCCTAGTGGTTAGAGCGTTGGACTAGTAACCGGAAGGTTGCGAGTTCAAACCCCCGAGCTGACAAGGTACAAATCTGTCGTTCTGCCCCTGAACAGGCAGTTAACCCACTGTTCCCAGGCCGTCATTGAAAATAAGAATATGTTCTTAACTGACTTGCCTGGTTAAATAAAGGTAAAATAAAAAAAATAAAAAATAGCTACTGTTTACAGGCCTCCTGGGCCATATACAGTGTTCCCTGAATTCACTTTTTATAGCTACTGTTTACAGGCCTCCTGGGCCATATACAGTGTTCCTCACTGAGGTCCCTGAATTCCTATAGGACCTCGTAGTCATGGCAGATAATATTCACAATTTTGGTGACTTCAATATTTACATGGAAAAGTCCACAGGTCTCTAACGACCAGGTTTTATGTGTTATGAAGTGTTATGAAGTGTAATAACAGTCTTATCACAGAGGTCTCTAATGACCAGGTTTGATGTGTTATGAAGTCTAATAACAGTCTTACCACAGAGGTCTCTAATGACCAGGTTTTATGTGTTATGAAGTGTAATAACAGCGTTACCACAGAGGTCTCTGATGACCAGGTTTTATGTGTTATGAAGTGTAATAACAGCGTTACCACAGAGGTCTCTGATGACCAGGTTTTATGTGTTATGAAGTCTAATAACAGCGTTACCACAGAGGTCTCTAATGACCAGGTTTTATGTGTTATGAAGTGTTATGAAGTGTAATAACAGCGTTACCACAGAGGTCTCTAATGACCAGGTTTTATGTGTTATGAAGTGTAATAACAGTCTTACCACAGAGGTCTCTAATGACCAGGTTTTATGTGTTATGAAGTGTTATGAAGTCTAATAACAGCGTTACCACAGAGGTCTCTAATGACCAGGTTTTATGTGTTATGAAGTGTTATGAAGTGTAATAACAGCCTTACCACAGAGGTCTCTAATGACCAGGTTTTATGTGTTATGAAGTGTTATGAAGTGTAATAACAGTCTTACCACAGAGGTTACCAGGTTTTCATGCTTAGGTCTCTAATGACCTAATGGTTTTATGTGTTATGAAGTGTAATAACAGTGTTACCACAGAGGTCTCTAATGACCAGGTTTTATTTTATGAAGTGTTATGAAGTGTAATAACAGTCTTACCACAGAGGTCTCTAATGACCAGGTTTTATGTGTTATGAAGTCTAACAATAACAGTCTTACCAGGTTTTATGTGTTATGAAGTGGTCTCTTACCACAAGGTCTCGACCAGGTTTTATGTGTTATGAAGTGTAATAACAATCAACAGGTTTTTGTTATGAAGCGGTCTCTGATGACCAGGTTCGTCCTTGCTTCAGGTTGATAGAGGTTAATAGGAGGTAGGACCTCTGGGACTCTCTAGCGCTGTCGGATACACTCAGCATCTCAGTGGGACTCCCCATCTCAAACTGTTGGAGTACATAGATGATGGAAACACTTGAGCATATGAGGGATACAAAGTATATTGAAAGCAGTAACCACAGGTGTGGTTCCTGAGTTCATAAGCAATTAACACATCCCATCATGCTTAGGGTCATGTAGAAAATGTCCAGACCAATATTTTGGCTTCCATGGCTACAATAAAAAATCTCAGTGACTTTGAAAGAGGGGTCTCAAAGGAAGATAGGGGGTTTAAAGGGGGTTTGTGTCTCAGCCACCAGATCTCAACCCAGAGGGGGTTTAAAGGGGGTTTGTGTCTCAGTCACCAGATCTCAACCCAGAGGGGTTTAAAGGGGTTGGTGTCTCAGTCACCAGATCTCAACCCAGAGGGGGTTTAAAGGGGGTTGGTGTCTCAGCCACCAGATCTCAACCCAGAGGGGGTTTAAAGGGGGTTGGTGTCTCTGCCACCAGATCTCAACCCAGAGGGAGTTTAAAGGGGGTTTGTGTCTCAGTCACCAGATCTCAACCCAGAGGGGGTTTAAAGGGGGTTTGTGTCTCAGCCACCAGATCTCAACCCAGAGGGAGTTTAAAGGGGGTTGGTGTCTCAGTCACCAGATCTCAACCCAGTGGGGGTATGTGTCTCAGTCACCAGATCTCAACCCAGAGGGGGTTTAAAGGGGGTTTGTGTCTCTGCCACCAGATCTCAACCCAGAGGGAGTTTAAAGGGGGTTTGTGTCTCAGTCACCAGATCTCAACCCAGAGGGGGTTTAAAGGGGGTTGGTGTCTCAGTCACCAGATCTCAACCTAGAGGGGGTTTAAAGGGGGTTTGTGTCTCAGTCACCAGATCTCAACCCAGAGGGGGTTTAAAGGGGTTGGTGTCTCAGTCACCAGATCTCAACCCAGAGGGGGTTTAAAGGGGTTGGTGTCTCAGTCACCAGATCTCAACCCAGAGGGGGTTTAAAGGGGTTTGTGTCTCAGTCACCAGATCTCAACCCAGAGGGGGTTTAAAGGGGTTGGTGTCTCAGTCACCAGATCTCAACCTAGAGTTTAAAGGGGTTTCTGTTTCACCAAGGGGGTTTGTGTCTCAGTCACCAGATCTCAACCCAGGGGGGTTTAAAGGGGGTTTGATGATGACCATGATGACCCTGTCCAGACCAGACCAGCTCAGAGCTCTAACTCTATAACCCTGACCAGACCAGACCAGCTCAGAGCATGATGACCCTGTCCAGACCAGACCAGCTCAGAGCTCTAACTCTATAACCCTGTCCAGACCAGACCAGCTCAGAGCTCTAACTCTATAACCCTGTCCAGACCAGACCAGCTCAGAGCATGGTGACCCTGTCCAGACCAGACCAGCTCAGAGCATGATGACCCTGTCCAGACAAGACCAGCTCAGAGCTCTAACTCTATAACCCTGACCAGACCAGCTCAGAGCTCTAACTCTATAACCCTGTCCAGACCAGACCAGCTCAGAGCTCTAACTCTATAACCCTGTCCAGACCAGACCAGCTCAGAGCTCTAACTCTATAACTCTGTCCAGACCAGACCAGCTCAGAGCATGATGACCCTGTCCAGACCAGACCAGCTCAGAGCTCTAACTCTATAACCCTGTCCAGACCAGACCAGCTCAGAGCTCTAACTCTATAACCCTGACCAGACCAGACCAGCTCAGAGCATGATGACCCTGACCAGACCAGACCAGCTCAGAGCTCTAACTCTATAACCCTGTCCAGACCAGACCAGCTCAGAGCTCTAACTCTATAACCCTGTCCAGACCAGACCAGCTCAGAGCATGATGACCCTGTCCAGACCAGACCAGCTCAGAGCATGATGACCCTGTCCAGACCAGACCAGCTCAGGGCTCTAACTCTATAACCCTGTCCAGACCAGACCAGCTCAGAGCTCTAACTCTATAACCCTGTCCAGACCAGACCAGCTCAGAGCACGATGACCCTGTCCAGACCAGACCAGCTCAGAGCTCTAACTCTATAACCCTGACCAGACCAGACCAGCTCAGAGCATGATAACCCTGTCCAGACCAGACCAGCTCAGAGCTCTAACTCTATAACCCTGACCAGACCAGACCAGCTCAGAGCTCTAACTCTATAACCCTGTCCAGACCAGACCAGCTCAGAGCATGATAACCCTGTCCAGACCAGACCAGCTCAGAGCATGATGACCCTGACCAGACCAGACCAGCTCAGAGCACGATGACCCTGTCCAGACCAGCTCAGAGCTCTAACTCTATAACTCTGACCAGACCAGACCAGCTCAGAGCATGATAACCCTGTCCAGACCAGACCAGCTCAGAGCATGATGACCCTGACCAGACCAGACCAGCTCAGAGCTCTAACTCTATAACCCTGTCCAGACCAGCTCAGAGCATGATGACCCTGTCCAGACCAGACCAGCTCAGAGCAAGATGACCCTGACCAGACCAGACCAGCTCAGAGCTCTAACTCTATAACCCTGTCCAGACCAGACCAGCTCAGAGCTCTAACTCTATAACCCTGTCCAGACCAGACCAGCTCAGAGCTCTAACTCTATAACCCTGTCCAGACCAGACCAGCTCAGAGCTCTAACTCTATAACCCTGACCAGACCAGACCAGCTCAGAGCATGATGACCCTGTCCAGACCAGACCAGCTCAGAGCTCTAACTCTATAACCCTGACCAGACCAGACCAGCTCAGAGCATGATGACCCTGTCCAGACCAGACCAGCTCAGAGCTCTAACTCTATAACCCTGTCCAGACCAGACCAGCTCAGAGCATGATGACCCTGTCCAGACCAGACCAGCTCAGAGCTCTAACTCTATAACCCTGTCCAGACCAGACCAGCTCAGAGCTCTTAACTCTATAACCCTGACCAGACCAGACCAGCTCAGAGCTCTAACTGTATAACCCTGACCAGACCAGACCAGATCAGAGCATGATGACCCTGACCAGACCAGCTCAGAGCTCTAACTCTATAACCCTGTCCAGACCAGACCAGCTCAGAGCTCTAACTCTATAACCCTGACCAGACCAGACCAGCTCAGAGCTCTAACTCTATAACCCTGTCCAGACCAGACCAGCTCAGAGCATGATGACCCTGTCCAGACCAGACCAGCTCAGAGCTCTAACTCTATAACCCTCCAGACCAGACCAGCTCAGAGCTCTAACTCTATAACCCTGACCAGACCAGCTCAGAGCATGATGACCCTGTCCAGACCAGACCAGCTCAGACCATGATGACCCTGACCAGACCAGCTCAGAGCACGATGACCCTGTCCAGACCAGACCAGCTCAGAGCTCTATAACTCTATAACCCTGTCCAGACCAGAACAGCTCAGAGCTCTAACTCTATAACCCTGTCCAGACCAGACCAGCTCAGAGCTCTAACTCTATAACCCTGACCAGACCAGACCAGCTCAGAGCATGATGACCCTGACCAGACCAGACCAGCTCAGAGCTCTAACTCTATAACCCTGACCAGACCAGACCAGCTCAGAGCTCTAACTCTATAACCCTGACCAGACCAGCTCAGAGCATGATGACCCTGTCCAGACCAGACCAGCTCAGAGCTCTAACTCTATAACCCTGACCAGACCAGACCAGCTCAGAGCATGATGACCCTGTCCAGACCAGACCAGCTCAGAGCTCTAACTCTATAACCCTGTCCAGACCAGACCAGCTCAGAGCATGATGAACCTGACCAGACCAGACCAGCTCAGAGCATGATGACCCTGTCCAGACCAGACCAGCTCAGAGCTCTAACTCTATAACCCTGACCAGACCAGACCAGCTCAGAGCTCTAACTCTATAACCCTGTCCAGACCAGACCAGCTCAGAGCTCTAACTCTATAACCCTGACCAGACCAGCTCAGAGCATGATGACCCTGTCCAGACCAGACCAGCTCAGAGCATGATGACCCTGTCCAGACCAGACCAGCTCAGAGCTCTAACTCTATAACCCTGTCCAGACCAGACCAGCTCAGAGCATGATGACCCTGACCAGACCAGACCAGCTCAGAGCTCTAACTCTCAGAGCTCTAATAACCCTGTCCAGACCAGACCAGCTCAGAGCTCTAACTCTATAACCCTGTCCAGACCAGACCAGCTCAGAGCATGATGACCCTGTCCAGACCAGACCAGCTCAGAGCTCTAACTCTATAACCCTGTCCAGACCAGCTCGGAGCTCTAACTCTATAACCCTGACCAGACCAGCTCAGGGCTCTAACTCTATAACCCTGACCAGACCAGACCAGCTCAGAGCATGATGACCCTGTCCAGACCAGACCAGCTCAGAGCTCTAACTCTATAACCCTGACCAGACCAGCTCAGAGCATGATGACCCTGTCCAGACCAGACCAGCTCAGAGCTCTAACTCTATAACCCTGTCCAGACCAGACCAGCTCAGAGCTCTAACTCTATAACCCTGTCCAGACCAGACCAGCTCAGAGCATGATGACCCTGACCAGACCAGCTCAGAGCTCTAACTCTATAACCCTGTCCAGACCAGACCAGCTCAGAGCTCTAACTCTATAACCCTGTCCAGACCAGACCAGCTCAGAGCTCTAACTCTATAACCCTGTCCAGACCAGACCAGCTCAGAGCATGATGACCCTGACCAGACCAGACCAGCTCAGGGCATGATGACCCTGACCAGACCAGCTCAGAGCTATAACTCTATAACCCTGACCAGACCAGACCAGCTCAGAGCATGATGACCCTGTCCAGACCAGACCAGCTCAGAGCTCTAACTCTATAACCCTGTCCAGACCAGCTCAGAGCTCTAACTCTATAACCCTGACCAGACCAGACCAGCTCAGAGCTCTAACTCTATAACCCTGACCAGACCAGACCAGCTCAGAGCATGATGACCCTGTCCAGACCAGACCAGCTCAGAGCTCTAACTCTATAACCCTGACCAGACCAGCTCAGAGCATGATGACCTTGTCCAGACCAGACCAGCTCAGAGCTCTAACTATATAACCCTGTCCAGACCAGACCAGCTCAGAGCATGATGACCCTGACCAGACCAGCTCAGAGCTCTAACTCTATAACCCTGTCCAGACCAGACCAGCTCAGAGCTCTAACTCTATAACCCTGTCCAGACCAGACCAGCTCAGAGCACGATGACCCTGTCCAGACCAGACCAGCTCAGACCAGCTCAACTCATGATGACCCTGACCAGACCAGACCAGCTCAGAGCATGATGACCCTGTCCAGACCAGCTCAGAGCTCTAACTCTATAACCCTGACCAGACCAGACCAGCTCAGAGCATGATAACCCTGTCCAGACCAGACAGGCTCAGAGCATGATGACCCTGACCAGACCAGACCAGCTCAGAGCTCTAACTCTATAACCCTGTCCAGACCAGACCAGCTCAGAGCATGATGACCCTGTCCAGACCAGACCAGCTCAGAGCATGATGACCCTGACCAGACCAGACCAGCTCAGAGCTCTAACTCTATAACCCTGTCCAGACCAGACCAGCTCAGAGCTCTAACTCTATAACCCTGTCCAGACCAGACCAGCTCAGAGCTCTAACTCTATAACCCTGTCCAGACCAGACCAGCTCAGAGCTCTAACTCTATAACCCTGACCAGACCAGACCAGCTCAGAGCATGATGACCCTGTCCAGACCAGACCAGCTCAGAGCTCTAACTCTATAACCCTGTCCAGACCAGACCAGCTCAGAGCATGATGACCCTGTCCAGACCAGACCAGCTCAGAGCTCTAACTCTATAACCCTGTCCAGACCAGACCAGCTCAGAGCATGATGACCCTGTCCAGACCAGACCAGCTCAGAGCTCTAACTCTATAACCCTGTCCAGACCAGACCAGCTCAGAGCTCTTAACTCTATAACCCTGACCAGACCAGACCAGCTCAGAGCTCTAACTCTATAACCCTGACCAGACCAGATCAGAGCATGATGACCCTGACCAGACCAGCTCAGAGCTCTAACTCTATAACCCTGTCCAGACCAGACCAGCTCAGAGCTCTAACTCTATAACCCTGACCAGACCAGACCAGCTCAGAGCTCTAACTCTATAACCCTGTCCAGACCAGCTCAGAGCATGATGACCCTGTCCAGACCAGACCAGCTCAGAGCAAGATGACCCTGACCAGACCAGACCAGCTCAGAGCTCTAACTCTATAACCCTGTCCAGACCAGACCAGCTCAGAGCTCTAACTCTATAACCCTGTCCAGACCAGACCAGCTCAGAGCTCTAACTCTATAACCCTGTCCAGACCAGACCAGCTCAGAGCTCTAACTCTATAACCCTGACCAGACCAGACCAGCTCAGAGCATGATGACCCTGTCCAGACCAGACCAGCTGAGAGCTCTAACTCTATAACCCTGACCAGACCAGACCAGCTCAGAGCATGATGACCCTGTCCAGACCAGACCAGCTCAGAGCTCTAACTCTATAACCCTGTCCAGACCAGACCAGCTCAGAGCATGATGACCCTGTCCAGACCAGACCAGCTCAGAGCTCTAACTCTATAACCCTGTCCAGACCAGACCAGCTCAGAGCTCTTAACTCTATAACCCTGACCAGACCAGACCAGCTCAGAGCTCTAACTCTATAACCCTGACCAGACCAGATCAGAGCATGATGACCCTGACCAGACCAGCTCAGAGCTCTAACTCTATAACCCTGTCCAGACCAGACCAGCTCAGAGCTCTAACTCTATAACCCTGACCAGACCAGACCAGCTCAGAGCTCTAACTATAACCCTGTCCAGACCAGACCAGCTCAGAGCATGATGACCCTGACCAGACCAGACCAGCTCAGAGCTCTAACTCTATAACCCTGACCAGACCAGCTCAGAGCTCTAACTCTATAACCCTGACCAGACCAGCTCAGAGCATGATGACCCTGTCCAGACCAGACCAGCTCAGACCATGATGACCCTGACCAGACCAGCTCAGAGCACGATGACCCTGTCCAGACCAGACCAGCTCAGAGCACGATGACCCTGTCCAGACCAGACCAGCTCAGAGCATGATGACCCTGTCCAGACCAGACCAGCTCAGAGCATGATGACCCTGACCAGACCAGACCAGCTCAGAGCTCTATAACTCTATAACCCTGTCCAGACCAGAACAGCTCAGAGCTCTAACTCTATAACCCTGTCCAGACCAGACCAGCTCAGAGCTCTAACTCTATAACCCTGACCAGACCAGACCAGCTCAGAGCATGATGACCCTGACCAGACCAGACCAGCTCAGAGCTCTAACTCTATAACCCTGACCAGACCAGACCAGCTCAGAGCTCTAACTCTATAACCCTGACCAGACCAGACCAGCTCAGAGCATGATGACCCTGTCCAGACCAGACCAGCTCAGAGCTCTAACTCTATAACCCTGACCAGACCAGACCAGCTCAGAGCATGATGACCCTGTCCAGACCAGACCAGCTCAGAGCTCTAACTCTATAACCCTGTCCAGACCAGACCAGCTCAGAGCATGATGAACCTGACCAGACCAGACCAGCTCAGAGCATGATGACCCTGTCCAGACCAGACCAGCTCAGAGCTCTAACTCTATAACCCTGACCAGACCAGACCAGCTCAGAGCTCTAACTCTATAACCCTGTCCAGACCAGACCAGCTCAGAGCTCTAACTCTATAACCCTGACCAGACCAGCTCAGAGCATGATGACCCTGTCCAGACCAGACCAGCTCAGAGCATGATGACCCTGTCCAGACCAGACCAGCTCAGAGCTCTAACTCTATAACCCTGTCCAGACCAGACCAGCTCAGAGCATGATGACCCTGACCAGACCAGACCAGCTCAGAGCTCTAACTCTATAACCCTGTCCAGACCAGACCAGCTCAGAGCTCTAACTCTATAACCCTGTCCAGACCAGACCAGCTCAGAGCATGATGACCCTGTCCAGACCAGACCAGCTCAGAGCTCTAACTCTATAACCCTGTCCAGACCAGCTCGGAGCTCTAACTCTATAACCCTGACCAGACCAGCTCAGGGCTCTAACTCTATAACCCTGACCAGACCAGACCAGCTCAGAGCATGATGACCCTGTCCAGACCAGACCAGCTCAGAGCTCTAACTCTATAACCCTGACCAGACCAGCTCAGAGCATGATGACCCTGTCCAGACCAGACCAGCTCAGAGCTCTAACTCTATAACCCTGTCCAGACCAGACCAGCTCAGAGCTCTAACTCTATAACCCTGTCCAGACCAGACCAGCTCAGAGCATGATGACCCTGACCAGACCAGCTCAGAGCTCTAACTCTATAACCCTGTCCAGACCAGACCAGCTCAGAGCTCTAACTCTATAACCCTGTCCAGACCAGACCAGCTCAGAGCTCTAACTCTATAACCCTGTCCAGACCAGACCAGCTCAGAGCACGATGACCCTGACCAGACCAGACCAGCTCAGGGCATGATGACCCTGACCAGACCAGCTCAGAGCTATAACTCTATAACCCTGACCAGACCAGACCAGCTCAGAGCATGATGACCCTGTCCAGACCAGACCAGCTCAGAGCTCTAACTCTATAACCCTGTCCAGACCAGCTCGGAGCTCTAACTCTATAACCCTGACCAGACCAGACCAGCTCAGGGCTCTAACTCTATAACCCTGACCAGACCAGACCAGCTCAGAGCATGATGACCCTGTCCAGACCAGACCAGCTCAGAGCTCTAACTCTATAACCCTGACCAGACCAGCTCAGAGCATGATGACCTTGTCCAGACCAGACCAGCTCAGAGCTCTAACTATATAACCCTGTCCAGACCAGACCAGCTCAGAGCATGATGACCCTGACCAGACCAGCTCAGAGCTCTAACTCTATAACCCTGTCCAGACCAGACCAGCTCAGAGCTCTAACTCTATAACCCTGTCCAGACCAGACCAGCTCAGAGCTCTAACTCTATAACCCTGTCCAGACCAGACCAGCTCAGAGCACGATGACCCTGACCAGACCAGACCAGCTCAGAGCATGATGACCCTGACCAGACCAGACCAGCTCAGAGCACGATGACCCTGTCCAGACCAGCTCAGAGCTCTAACTCTATAACCCTGACCAGACCAGACCAGCTCAGAGCATGATAACCCTGTCCAGACCAGACAGGCTCAGAGCATGATGACCCTGACCAGACCAGACCAGCTCAGAGCTCTAACTCTATAACCCTGTCCAGACCAGACCAGCTCAGAGCATGATGACCCTGTCCAGACCAGACCAGCTCAGAGCATGATGACCCTGACCAGACCAGACCAGCTCAGAGCTCTAACTCTATAACCCTGTCCAGACCAGACCAGCTCAGAGCTCTAACTCTATAACCCTGTCCAGACCAGACCAGCTCAGAGCTCTAACTCTATAACCCTGTCCAGACCAGACCAGCTCAGAGCTCTAACTCTATAACCCTGACCAGACCAGACCAGCTCAGAGCATGATGACCCTGTCCAGACCAGACCAGCTGAGAGCTCTAACTCTATAACCCTGACCAGACCAGACCAGCTCAGAGCATGATGACCCTGTCCAGACCAGACCAGCTCAGAGCTCTAACTCTATAACCCTGTCCAGACCAGACCAGCTCAGAGCATGATGACCCTGTCCAGACCAGACCAGCTCAGAGCTCTAACTCTATAACCCTGTCCAGACCAGCTCGGAGCTCTAACTCTATAACCCTGACCAGACCAGCTCAGGGCTCTAACTCTATAACCCTGACCAGACCAGACCAGCTCAGAGCATGATGACCCTGTCCAGACCAGACCAGCTCAGAGCTCTAACTCTATAACCCTGACCAGACCAGCTCAGAGCATGATGACCCTGTCCAGACCAGACCAGCTCAGAGCTCTAACTCTATAACCCTGTCCAGACCAGACCAGCTCAGAGCTCTAACTCTATAACCCTGTCCAGACCAGACCAGCTCAGAGCATGATGACCCTGACCAGACCAGCTCAGAGCATGAGCTGACCAGACCAGAGCTCTAACTCTATAACCCTGTCCAGACCAGACCAGCTCAGAGCTCTAACTCTATAACCCTGTCCAGACCAGACCAGCTCAGAGCTCTAACTCTATAACCCTGTCCAGACCAGACCAGCTCAGAGCACAGATGACCCTGACCAGACCAGACCAGCTCAGGGCATGATGACCCCTGACCAGACCAGCTCAGAGCTCTAACTCTATAACCCTGACCAGACCAGACCAGCTCAGAGCATGATGACCCTGTCCAGACCAGACCAGCTCAGAGCTCTAACTCTATAACCCTGTCCAGACCAGCTCGGAGCTCTAACTCTATAACCCTGACCAGACCAGACCAGCTCAGGGCTCTAACTCTATAACCCTGACCAGACCAGACCAGCTCAGAGCATGATGACCCTGTCCAGACCAGACCAGCTCAGAGCTCTAACTCTATAACCCTGACCAGACCAGCTCAGAGCATGATGACCTTGTCCAGACCAGACCAGCTCAGAGCTCTAACTATATAACCCTGTCCAGACCAGACCAGCTCAGAGCATGATGACCCTGACCAGACCAGCTCAGAGCTCTAACTCTATAACCCTGTCCAGACCAGACCAGCTCAGAGCTCTAACTCTATAACCCTGTCCAGACCAGACCAGCTCAGAGCTCTAACTCTATAACCCTGTCCAGACCAGACCAGCTCAGAGCACGATGACCCTGACCAGACCAGACCAGCTCAGAGCATGATGACCCTGACCAGACCAGACCAGCTCAGAGCACGATGACCCTGTCCAGACCAGCTCAGAGCTCTAACTCTATAACCCTGACCAGACCAGACCAGCTCAGAGCATGATAACCCTGTCCAGACCAGACAGGCTCAGAGCATGATGACCCTGACCAGACCAGACCAGCTCAGAGCTCTAACTCTATAACCCTGTCCAGACCAGACCAGCTCAGAGCATGATGACCCTGTCCAGACCAGACCAGCTCAGAGCATGATGACCCTGACCAGACCAGACCAGCTCAGAGCTCTAACTCTATAACCCTGTCCAGACCAGACCAGCTCAGAGCTCTAACTCTATAACCCTGTCCAGACCAGACCAGCTCAGAGCTCTAACTCTATAACCCTGTCCAGACCAGACCAGCTCAGAGCTCTAACTCTATAACCCTGACCAGACCAGACCAGCTCAGAGCATGATGACCCTGTCCAGACCAGACCAGCTGAGAGCTCTAACTCTATAACCCTGACCAGACCAGACCAGCTCAGAGCATGATGACCCTGTCCAGACCAGACCAGCTCAGAGCTCTAACTCTATAACCCTGTCCAGACCAGACCAGCTCAGAGCATGATGACCCTGTCCAGACCAGACCAGCTCAGAGCTCTAACTCTATAACCCTGTCCAGACCAGACCAGCTCAGAGCTCTTAACTCTATAACCCTGACCAGACCAGACCAGCTCAGAGCTCTAACTCTATAACCCTGACCAGACCAGATCAGAGCATGATGACCCTGACCAGACCAGCTCAGAGCTCTAACTCTATAACCCTGTCCAGACCAGACCAGCTCAGAGCTCTAACTCTATAACCCTGACCAGACCAGACCAGCTCAGAGCTCTAACTATAACCCTGTCCAGACCAGACCAGCTCAGAGCATGATGACCCTGACCAGACCAGCTCAGAGCTCTAACTCTATAACCCTGACCAGACCAGCTCAGAGCTCTAACTCTATAACCCTGACCAGACCAGCTCAGAGCATGATGACCCTGTCCAGACCAGACCAGCTCAGACCATGATGACCCTGTCCAGACCAGACCAGCTCAGAGCACGATGACCCTGTCCAGACCAGACCAGCTCAGAGCACGATGACCCTGTCCAGACCAGACCAGCTCAGAGCATGATGACCCTGTCCAGACCAGACCAGCTCAGAGCATGATGACCCTGACCAGACCAGACCAGCTCAGAGCTCTATAACTCTATAACCCTGTCCAGACCAGAACAGCTCAGAGCTCTAACTCTATAACCCTGTCCAGACCAGACCAGCTCAGAGCTCTAACTCTATAACCCTGACCAGACCAGACCAGCTCAGAGCATGATGACCCTGACCAGACCAGACCAGCTCAGAGCTCTAACTCTATAACCCTGACCAGACCAGACCAGCTCAGAGCTCTAACTCTATAACCCTGACCAGACCAGACCAGCTCAGAGCATGATGACCCTGTCCAGACCAGACCAGCTCAGAGCTCTAACTCTATAACCCTGACCAGACCAGACCAGCTCAGAGCATGATGACCCTGTCCAGACCAGACCAGCTCAGAGCTCTAACTCTATAACCCTGTCCAGACCAGACCAGCTCAGAGCATGATGAACCTGACCAGACCAGACCAGCTCAGAGCATGATGACCCTGTCCAGACCAGACCAGCTCAGAGCTCTAACTCTATAACCCTGACCAGACCAGACCAGCTCAGAGCTCTAACTCTATAACCCTGTCCAGACCAGACCAGCTCAGAGCTCTAACTCTATAACCCTGTCCAGACCAGACCAGCTCAGAGCTCTGACCCTAACCCAGACCAGACCAGCTCAGAGCATGATGACCCTGTCCAGACCAGACCAGCTCAGAGCTCTAACTCTATAACCCTGTCCAGACCAGACCAGCTCAGAGCATGATGACCCTGACCAGACCAGACCAGCTCAGAGCATGATGACCCTGTCCAGACCAGACCAGCTCAGAGCTCTAACTCTATAACCCTGACCAGACCAGCTCAGAGCATGATGACCCTGTCCAGACCAGACCAGCTCAGAGCTCTAACTATATAACCCTGTCCAGACCAGACCAGCTCAGAGCATGATGACCCTGACCAGACCAGCTCAGAGCTCTAACTCTATAACCCTGTCCAGACCAGACCAGCTCAGAGCTCTAACTCTATAACCCTGTCCAGACCAGACCAGCTCAGAGCTCTAACTCTATAACCCTGTCCAGACCAGACCAGCTCAGAGCACGATGACCCTGACCAGACCAGACCAGCTCAGGGCATGATGACCCTGACCAGACCAGCTCAGAGCTCTAACTCTATAACCCTGACCAGACCAGCTCAGAGCATGATGACCCTGTCCAGACCAGACCAGCTCAGAGATCTAACTCTATAACCCTGACCAGACCAGCTCAGAGCATGATGACCCTGTCCAGACCAGACCAGCTCAGAGATCTAACTCTATAACCCTGTCCAGACCAGACCAGCTCAGAGCTCTAACTCTATAACCCTGTCCAGACCAGACCAGCTCAGAGCATGAAGACCCTGTCCAGACCAGACCAGGTCAGAGCATGATGACCCTGTCCAGACCAGACCAGCTCAGAGCTCTAACTCTATAACCCTGTCCAGACCAGACCAGCTCAGAGCTCTAACTCTATAACCCTGTCCAGACCAGACCAGCTCAGAGCTCTAACTCTATAACCCTGACCAGACCAGACCAGCTCAGAGCATGATAACCCTGTCCAGACCAGACCAGCTCAGAGCTCTAACTCTATAACCCTGACCAGACCAGACCAGCTCAGAGCTCTAACTCTATAACCCTGTCCAGACCAGACCAGCTCAGAGCATGATGACCCTGACCAGACCAGACCAGCTCAGAGCTCTAACTCTATAACCCTGTCCAGACCAGACCAGCTCAGAGCACGATGACCCTGTCCAGACCAGCTCAGAGCTCTAACTCTATAACCCTGACCAGACCAGACCAGCTCAGAGCATGATAACCCTGTCCAGACCAGACCAGCTCAGAGCATGATGACCCTGACCAGACCAGACCAGCTCAGAGCTCTAACTCTATAACCCTGTCCAGACCAGACCAGCTCAGAGCATGATGACCCTGTCCAGACCAGACCAGCTCAGAGCATGATGACCCTGACCAGACCAGACCAGCTCAGAGCTCTAACTCTATAACCCTGTCCAGACCAGACCAGCTCAGAGCTCTAACTCTATAACCCTGTCCAGACCAGACCAGCTCAGAGCTCTAACTCTATAACCCTGTCCAGACCAGACCAGCTCAGAGCATGATGACCCTGTCCAGACCAGACCAGCTCAGAGCTCTAACTCTATAACCCTGACCAGACCAGACCAGCTCAGAGCATGATGACCCTGTCCAGACCAGACCAGCTCAGAGCTCTAACTCTATAACCCTGTCCAGACCAGACCAGCTCAGAGCATGATGACCCTGTCCAGACCAGACCAGCTCAGAGCTCTAACTCTATAACCCTGTCCAGACCAGACCAGCTCAGAGCTCTTAACTCTATAACCCTGACCAGACCAGACCAGCTCAGAGCTCTAACTGTATAACCCTGACCAGACCAGACCAGATCAGAGCATGATGACCCTGACCAGACCAGACCAGCTCAGAGCTCTAACTCTATAACCCTGTCCAGACCAGACCAGCTCAGAGCTCTAACTCTATAACCCTGACCAGACCAGACCAGCTCAGAGCTCTAACTCTATAACCCTGTCCAGACCAGACCAGCTCAGAGCATGATGACCCTGACCAGACCAGACCAGCTCAGAGCTCTAACTCTATAACCCTGACCAGACCAGCTCAGAGCTCTAACTCTATAACCCTGACCAGACCAGACCAGCTCAGAGCATGATGACCCTGACCAGACCAGCTCAGAGCACGATGACCCTGTCCAGACCAGACCAGCTCAGAGCACGATGACCCTGTCCAGACCAGACCAGCTCAGAGCATGATGACCCTGTCCAGACCAGACCAGCTCAGAGCATGATGACCCTGACCAGACCAGCTCAGAGCTCTAACTCTATAACCCTGTCCAGACCAGAACAGCTCAGAGCTCTAACTCTATAACCCTGTCCAGACCAGACCAGCTCAGAGCTCTAACTCTATAACCCTGACCAGACCAGACCAGCTCAGAGCATGATGACCCTGACCAGACCAGACCAGCTCAGAGCTCTAACTCTATAACCCTGACCAGACCAGACCAGCTCAGAGCTCTAACTCTATAACCCTGACCAGACCAGACCAGCTCAGAGCATGATGACCCTGTCCAGACCAGACCAGCTCAGAGCTCTAACTCTATAACCCTGACCAGACCAGACCAGCTCAGAGCATGATGACCCTGTCCAGACCAGACCAGCTCAGAGCTCTAACTCTATAACCCTGTCCAGACCAGACCAGCTCAGAGCTCTAACTCTATAACCCTGTCCAGACCAGACCAGCTCAGAGCATGATGACCCTGACCAGACCAGCTCAGAGCTCTAACTCTATAACCCTGACCAGACCAGACCAGCTCAGAGCATGATGACCCTGTCCAGACCAGACCAGCTCAGAGATCTAACTCTATAACCCTGTCCAGACCAGACCAGCTCAGAGCTCTAACTCTATAACCCTGTCCAGACCAGACCAGCTCAGAGCATGAAGACCCTGTCCAGACCAGACCAGCTCAGAGCATGATGACCCTGTCCAGACCAGACCAGCTCAGAGCTCTAACTCTATAACCCTGTCCAGACCAGACCAGCTCAGAGCATAATGACCCTGTCCAGACCAGACCAGCTCAGAGCTCTAACTCTATAACCCCTGTCCAGACCAGACCAGCTCAGAGCTCTAACTCTATAACCCTGTCCAGACCAGACCAGCTCAGAGCTCTAACTCTATAACCCTGTCCAGACCAGACCAGCTCAGAGCATGATGACCCTGTCCAGACCAGACCAGCTCTGAGCTCTAACTCTATAACCCTGTCCAGACCAGACCAGCTCAGAGCTCTAACTCTATAACCCTGTCCAGACCAGACCAGCTCAGAGCATGATGACCCTGTCCAGACCAGACCAGCTCAGAGCTCTAACTCTATAACCCTGTCCAGACCAGCTCAGATGCTCTAACTCTATCAGAGCCTAACTCTAACCTGACCAGACCAGACCAGCTCAGAGCATGATGACCCTGTCCAGACCAGACCAGCTCAGAGCTCTAACTCTATAACCCTGTCCAGACCAGACCAGCTCAGAGCTCTAACTCTATAACCCTGTCCAGACCAGACCAGCTCAGAGCATAATGACCCTGTCCAGACCAGACCAGCTCAGAGCTCTAACTCTATAACCCTGTCCAGACCAGACCAGCTCAGAGCATAATGACCCTGTCCAGACCAGACCAGCTCAGAGCTCTAACTCTATAACCCTGACCAGACCAGACCAGCTCAGAGCATGATGACCCTGTCCAGACCAGACCAGCTCAGAGCTCTAACTCTATAACCCTGACCAGACCAGACAAGCTCAGAGCTCTAACTCTATAACCCTGTCCAGACCAGACCAGCTCAGAGCATGATGACCCTGTCCAGACCAGCTCAGAGCTCTAACTCTATAACCCTGACCAGACCAGACCAGCTCAGAGCTCTAACTCTATGACCCTGTCCAGACCAGACCAGATCAGAGCATGATGACCCTGTCCAGACCAGACCAGCTCAGAGCTCTAACTCTATGACCCTGTCCAGACCAGACCAGATCAGAGCATGATGACCCTGACCAGACCAGACCAGCTCAGAGCTCTAACTCTATAACCCTGTCCAGACCAGACCAGCTCAGAGCTCTAACTCTATAACCCTGACCAGACCAGCTCAGAGCTCTAACTCTATAACCCTGTCCAGACCAGACCAGCTCAGAGCATGATGACCCTGACCAGACCAGACCAGCTCAGAGCTCTAACTCTATAACCCTGTCCAGACCAGACCAGCTCAGAGCATGATGACCCTGACCAGACCAGACCAGCTCAGAATTCTAACTCTATAACCCTGTCCAGACCAGACCAGCTCAGAGCATGATGACCCTGTCCAGACCAGACCAGCTCAGAGCTCTAACTCTATAACCCTGTCCAGACCAGACCAGCTCAGAGCTCTAACTCTATAACCCTGACCAGACCAGACCAGCTCAGAGCATGATGACCCTGTCCAGACCAGACCAGCTCAGAGCTCTAACTCTATAACCCTGACCAGACCAGACAAGCTCAGAGCTCTAACTCTATAACCCTGTCCAGACCAGACCAGCTCAGAGCATGATGACCCTGTCCAGACCAGACCAGCTCAGAGCTCTAACTCTATAACCCTGTCCAGACCAGACCAGCTCAGAGCATAATGACCCTGTCCAGACCAGACCAGCTCAGAGCTCTAACTCTATAACCCTGTCCAGACCAGACCAGCTCAGAGCTCTAACTCTATAACCCTGTCCAGACCAGACCAGCTCAGAGCTCTAACTCTATAACCCTGTCCAGACCAGACCAGCTCAGAGCATGATGACCCTGTCCAGACCAGACCAGCTCTGAGCTCTAACTCTATAACCCTGTCCAGACCAGACCAGCTCAGAGCTCTAACTCTATAACCCTGTCCAGACCAGACCAGCTCAGAGCATGATGACCCTGTCCAGACCAGACCAGCTCAGAGCTCTAACTCTATAACCCTGTCCAGAACAGCTCAGAGCTCTAACTCTATAACCCTGACCAGACCAGACCAGCTCAGAGCATGATGACCCTGTCCAGACCAGACCAGCTCAGAGCTCTAACTCTATAACCCTGTCCAGACCAGACCAGCTCAGAGCTCTAACTCTATAACCCTGTCCAGACCAGACCAGCTCAGAGCATGATGATGACCCTGTCCAGACCAGACCAGCTCAGAGCTCTAACTCTATAACCCTGTCCAGACCAGACCAGCTCAGAGCATAATGACCCTGTCCAGACCAGACCAGCTCAGAGCTCTAACTCTATAACCCTGACCAGACCAGACCAGCTCAGAGCATGATGACCCTGTCCAGACCAGACCAGCTCAGAGCTCTAACTCGATAACCCTGACCAGACCAGACAAGCTCAGAGCTCTAACTCTATAACCCTGTCCAGACCAGACCAGCTCAGAGCATGATGACCCTGTCCAGACCAGCTCAGAGCTCTAACTCTATAACCCTGACCAGACCAGACCAGCTCAGAGCTCTAACTCTATGACCCTGTCCAGACCAGACCAGATCAGAGCATGATGACCCTGTCCAGACCAGACCAGCTCAGAGCTCTAACTCTATGACCCTGTCCAGACCAGACCAGATCAGAGCATGATGACCCTGACCAGACCAGACCAGCTCAGAGCTCTAACTCTATAACCCTGTCCAGACCAGACCAGCTCAGAGCTCTAACTCTAACCCCTGACCAGACCAGCTCAGAGCTCTAACTCTATAACCCTGTCCAGACCAGACCAGCTCAGAGCATGATGACCCTGACCAGACCAGACCAGCTCAGAGCTCTAACTCTATAACCCTGTCCAGACCAGACCAGCTCAGAGCATGATGACCCTGACCAGACCAGACCAGCTCAGAATTCTAACTCTATAACCCTGTCCAGACCAGACCAGCTCAGAGCATGATGACCCTGTCCAGACCAGACCAGCTCAGAGCTCTAACTCTATAACCCTGTCCAGACCAGACCAGCTCAGAGCTCTAACTCTATAACCCTGACCAGACCAGACCAGCTCAGAGCATGATGACCCTGTCCAGACCAGACCAGCTCAGAGCTCTAACTCTATAACCCTGACCAGACCAGACAAGCTCAGAGCTCTAACTCTATAACCCTGTCCAGACCAGACCAGCTCAGAGCATGATGACCCTGTCCAGACCAGACCAGCTCAGAACTCTAACTCTATAACCCTGACCAGACCAGACCAGCTCAGAGCATGATGACCCTGTCCAGACCAGCTCAGAGCTCTAACTCTATAACCCTGTCCAGACCAGACCAGCTCAGAGCATGATGACCCTGACCAGACCAGACCAGCTCAGAGCTCTAACTCTATAACCCTGTCCAGACCAGACCAGCTCAGAGCATGATGACCCTGACCAGACCAGACCAGCTCAGAGCATGATGACCCTGTCCAGACCAGACCAGCTCAGAGCTCTAACTCTATAACCCTGTCCAGACCAGAACAGCTCAGAGCTCTAACTCTATAACCCTGACCAGACCAGACCAGCTCAGAGCATGATGACCCTGTCCAGACCAGCTCAGAGCTCTAACTCTATAACCCTGTCCAGACCAGACCAGCTCAGAGCTCTAACTCTATAACCCTGACCAGACCAGACCAGCTCAGAGCATGATGACCCTGTCCAGACCAGACCAGCTCAGAGCTCTAACTCTATAACCCTGTCCAGACCAGACCAGCTCAGAGCATGATGACCCTGTCCAGACCAGACCAGCTCAGAACTCTAACTCTATAACCCTGACCAGACCAGACCAGCTCAGAGCATGATGACCCTGTCCAGACCAGCTCAGAGCTCTAACTCTATAACCCTGTCCAGACCAGACCAGCTCAGAGCATGATGACCCTGACCAGACCAGACCAGCTCAGAGCTCTAACTCTATGACCCTGTCCAGACCAGACCAGATCAGAGCATGATGACCCTGACCAGACCAGACCAGCTCAGAGCTCTAACTCTATAACCCTGTCCAGACCAGACCAGCTCAGAGCTCTAACTCTATAACCCTGACCAGACCAGCTCAGAGCTCTAACTCTATAACCCTGTCCAGACCAGACCAGCTCAGAGCATGATGACCCTGACCAGACCAGACCAGCTCAGAGCTCTAACTCTATAACCCTGTCCAGACCAGACCAGCTCAGAGCATGATGACCCTGACCAGACCAGACCAGCTCAGAATTCTAACTCTATAACCCTGTCCAGACCAGACCAGCTCAGAGCATGATGACCCTGTCCAGACCAGACCAGCTCAGAGCTCTAACTCTATAACCCTGTCCAGACCAGACCAGCTCAGAGCATGATGACCCTGACCAGACCAGACCAGCTCAGAGCATGATGACCCTGTCCAGACCAGACCAGCTCAGAGCTCTAACTCTATAACCCTGTCCAGACCAGACCAGCTCAGAGCTCTAACTCTATAACCCTGACCAGACCAGACCAGCTCAGAGCATGATGACCCTGTCCAGACCAGCTCAGAGCTCTAACTCTATAACCCTGTCCAGACCAGACCAGCTCAGAGCTCTAACTCTATAACCCTGACCAGACCAGACCAGCCAGAGCTCAGAGCATGATGACCCTGTCCAGACCAGACCAGCTCAGAGCTCTAACTCTATAACCCTGTCCAGACCAGACCAGCTCAGAGCATGATGACCCTGTCCAGACCAGACCAGCTCAGAGCTCTAACTCTATAACCCTGACCAGACCAGACCAGCTCAGAGCATGATGACCCTGTCCAGACCAGACCAGCTCAGAGCTCTAACTCTATAACCCTGTCCAGACCAGACCAGCTCAGAGCATGATGACCCTGTCCAGACCAGACCAGCTCAGAGCTCTAACTCTATAACCCTGTCCAGACCAGACCAGCTCAGAGCATGATGACCCTGTCCAGACCAGACCAGCTCAGAGCTCTAACTCTATAACCCTGACCAGACCAGACCAGCTCAGAGCATGATGACCCTGTCCAGACCAGACCAGCTCAGAGCTCTAACTCTATAACCCTGTCCAGACCAGACCAGCTCAGAGCTAATCTATAACCCTGTCCAGACCAGACCAGCTCAGAGCATGGTGACCTTGTCCAGACCAGACCAGCTCAGAGCATGATGACCCTGTCCAGACCAGACCAGCTCAGAGCTAACTCTATAACCCTGTCCAGACCAGACCAGCTCAGAGCATCTATGACCCTGACCAGACCAGACCAGCTCAGAGCTCTAACTCTATAACCCTGACCAGACCAGCTCAGAGCATGATGACCCTGTCCAGACCAGACCAGCTCAGAGCATGATGACCCTGTCCAGACCAGACCAGCTCAGAGCTCTAACTCTATAACCCTGTCCAGACCAGACCAGCTCAGAGCTCTAACTCTATAACCCTGTCCAGACCAGACCAGCTCAGAGCTCTAACTCTATAACCCTGTCCAGACCAGACCAGCTCAGAGCATGATGACCCTGTCCAGACCAGACCAGCTCAGAGCTCTAACTCTATAACCCTGTCCAGACCAGACCAGCTCAGAGCATGATGACCCTGACCAGACCAGACCAGCTCAGAGCATGATGACCCTGTCCAGACCAGACCAGCTCAGAGCATGATAACCCTGTCCAGACCAGACCAGCTCAGAGCTCTAACTCTATAACCCTGTCCAGACCAGACCAGCTCAGAGCATGATGACCCTGTCCAGACCAGACCAGCTCAGAGCATGATGACCCTGTCCAGACCAGACAAGCTCAGAGCATGATGACCCTGACCAGACCAGACCAGCTCAGAGCATGATGACCCTGTCCAGACCAGACCAGCTCAGAGCTCTAAATCTATAACCCTGACCAGACCAGACCAGCTCAGAGCATGATGACCCTGTCCAGACCAGACCAGCTCAGAGCTCTAACTCTATAACCCTGTCCAGACCAGAACAGCTCAGCACATTTAATTCCCCGGGACCTCAGAGCTCTAACTCTATAACCCTGACCAGACCAGACCAGCTCAGAGCATGATGACCCTGTCCAGACCAGCTCAGAGCTCTAACTCTATAACCCTGTCCAGACCAGACCAGCTCAGAGCTCTAACTCTATAACCCTGACCAGACCAGACCAGCTCAGAGCATGATGACCCTGTCCAGACCAGACCAGCTCAGAGCTCTAACTCTATAACCCTGTCCAGACCAGACCAGCTCAGAGCATGATGACCCTGTCCAGACCAGACCAGCTCAGAACTCTAACTCTATAACCCTGACCAGACCAGACCAGCTCAGAGCATGATGACCCTGTCCAGACCAGCTCAGAGCTCTAACTCTATAACCCTGTCCAGACCAGACCAGCTCAGAGCATGATGACCCTGACCAGACCAGACCAGCTCAGAGCTCTAACTCTATAACCCTGTCGAGACCAGACCAGCTCAGAGCATGATGACCCTGTCCAGACCAGACCAGCTCAGAGCTCTAACTCTATAACCCTGACCAGACCAGACCAGCTCAGAGCATGATGACCCTGTCCAGACCAGACCAGCTCAGAGCTCTAACTCTATAACCTTGTCCAGACCAGACCAGCTCAGAGCTCTAACTCTATAACCCTGTCCAGACCAGACCAGCTCAGAGCATGGTGACCTTGTCCAGACCAGACCAGCTCAGAGCATGATGACCCTGTCCAGACAAGACCAGCTCAGAGCTCTAACTCTATAACCCTGTCCAGACCAGACCAGCTCAGAGCATCTATGACCCTGACCAGACCAGACCAGCTCAGAGCTCTAACTCTATAACCCTGACCAGACCAGCTCAGAGCATGATGACCCTGTCCAGACCAGACCAGCTCAGAGCATGATGACCCTGTCCAGACCAGACCAGCTCAGAGCTCTAACTCTATAACCCTGTCCAGACCAGACCAGCTCAGAGCTCTAACTCTATAACCCTGTCCAGACCAGACCAGCTCAGAGCTCTAACTCTATAACCCTGTCCAGACCAGACCAGCTCAGAGCATGATGACCCTGTCCAGACCAGACCAGCTCAGAGCTCTAACTCTATAACCCTGTCCAGACCAGACCAGCTCAGAGCATGATGACCCTGACCAGACCAGACCAGCTCAGAGCATGATGACCCTGTCCAGACCAGACCAGCTCAGAGCTCTAACTCTATAACCCTGTCCAGACCAGACCAGCTCAGAGCTCTAACTCTATAACCCTGTCCAGACCAGACCAGCTCAGAGCATGTTGACCCTGTCCAGACCAGACCAGCTCAGAGCATGATGACCCTGTCCAGACCAGACAAGCTCAGAGCATGATGACCCTGACCAGACCAGACCAGCTCAGAGCATGATGACCCTGTCCAGACCAGACCAGCTCAGAGCTCTAAATCTATAACCCTGACCAGAACAGACCAGCTCAGAGCATGATGACCCTGTCCAGACCAGACCAGCTCAGAGCTCTAACTCTATAACCCTGACCAGACCAGACCAGCTCAGAGCTCTAACTCTATAACCCTGTCCAGACCTGACCAGACCAGACCAGCTCAGGGCATGATGACCCTGTCCAGACCAGACCAGCTCAGAGCTCTAACGCTATAACCCTGTCCAGACCAGACCAGCTCAGAGCATGATGACCCTGACCAGACCAGCTCAGAGCTCTAACTCTATAACCCTGTCCAGACCAGACCAGCTCAGAGCATGATGACCCTGACCAGACCAGACCAGCTCAGAGCTCTAACTCTATAACCCTGACCAGACCAGACCAGCTCAGAGCATGATGACCCTGTCCAGACCAGACCAGCTCAGAGCATGATGACCCTGTCCAGACCAGACCAGCTCAGAGCTCTAACTCTATAACCCTGACCAGACCAGACCAGCTCAGAGCATCATGACCCTGACCAGACCAGCTCAGAGCTCTAACTCTATAACCCTGACCAGACCAGACCAGCTCAGAGCTCTAACTCTATAACCCTGTCCAGACCAGACCAGCTCAGAGCTCTAACTCTATAACCCTGACCAGACCAGCTCAGAGCATGATGACCCTGTCCAGACCAGACCAGCTCAGAGCTCTAACTCTATAACCCTGACCAGACCAGACCAGCTCAGAGCATCATGACCCTGACCAGACCAGACCAGCTCAGAGCTCTAACTCTATAACCCTGACCAGACCAGACCAGCTCAGAGCTCTAACTCTATAACCCTGTCCAGACCAGACCAGCTCAGAGCTCTAACTCTATAACCCTGACCAGACCAGCTCAGAGCATGATGACCCTGTCCAGACCAGACCAGCTCAGAGCTCTAACTCTATAACCCTGACCAGACCAGCTCAGAGCATGATGACCCTGTCCAGACCAGACCAGCTCAGAGCTCTAACTCTATAACCCTGTCCAGACCAGACCAGCTCAGAGCTCTAACTCTATAACCCTGTCCAGACCAGACCAGCTCAGAGCATGATGACCCTGTCCAGACCAGACCAGCTCAGAGCATGATGACCCTGACCAGACCAGACCAGCTCAGAGCTCTAACCCTTCCAGCCAGTCAGTGTTAGACCTCTGTTGGGGACTGTTGAGTCTGTAGACTGCTGTACAGTGTACAGTGTCCATTACAGTGGGACCAGACCAGGTCAGACTGCTGTGGTCCATTAGGGACCAGTGACTCCATACAGTAAGGACCAGGCTGTAGACTGCTGTGGTCAGTGTCCATTAGGGACCAGGCATTAGACTGCTGTGGTACAGTGTCCATTAGGGACCAGGCTGTAGACTGCTGTGGTTCAGTGTCCATTAAGGACCAGGTTGTAGACTGCTGTGGTACAGTGTCCATTAGGGACCAGGCTGTAGACTGCTGTGGTACAGTGTCCATTAAGGACCAGGCATTAGACTGCTGTGGTTCAGTGTCCTTAGGGACCAGGCTGTAGACTGCTGTGGTACAGTGTCCATTAGGGACCAGGCTGTAGACTGCTGTGGTACAGTGTCCATTAGGGACCAGGCATTAGACTGCTGTGGTACAGTGTCCATTAAGGACCAGGCTGTAGACTGCTGTGGTACTGTGTCCATTAAGGACCAGGCATTAGACTGCTGTGGTTCAGTGTCCTTAGGGACCAGGCTGTAGACTGCTGTGGTACAGTGTCCATTAGGGACCAGGCTGTAGACTGCTGTGGTACAGTGTCCATTAAGGACCAGGCTGTAGACTGCTGCGGTACAGTGTCCATTAAGGACCATTCTGTAGACTGCTGTGGTACAGTGTCCATTAGGGACCAGGCATTAGACTGCTGTGGTACAGTGTCCATTAGGGACCAGGCTGTAGACTGCTGTGGTTCAGTGTCCATTAAGGACCAGGCTGTAGACTGCTGTGGTACAGTGTCCATTAAGGACCAGACTGTAGACTGCTGTGGTACAGTGTCCATTAAGGACCAGTCTGTAGACTGCTGTGGTACAGTGTCCATTAGGGACCAGGCTGTAGACTGCTGTGGTACAGTGTCCATTAAGGACCAGGCTGTAGACTGCTGTGGTACAGTGTCCATTAAGGACCAGGCATTAGACTGCTGTGGTTCAGTGTCCATTAAGGACCAGGCTGTAGACTGCTGTGGTACAGTGTGCCCTTGATTCAGAACTTACACTGTTGTTCTCCGTGTCTCGTGATGTTTGGGCCTCAAGGTCATGGCTGTCACCGTTCTGCTGTTGAGACAGACACACGTTCATTCCATTAACAAACAGTCACAACCCACAAGATACAGTATTATCCTGATGTCAGCAGAAACAAAGCCTGAGAGAAAGGGTTAGACACATGTTCATTCCATTAACAAACAGTCACAACCCACAAGATACAGTATTATCCTGTTATACCATGATGTCAGCAGAAACAAAGCCTGAGAGAAAGGGTTAGACACATATTCATTCCATTAACAAACAGTCACAACCCACAAGATACAGTATTATCCTGATGTCAGCAGAAACAAAGCCTGAGAGAAAGGGTTAGACACATATTCATTCCATTAACAAACAGTCACAACCCACAAGATACAGTATTATCCTGTTATACCATGATGTCAGCAGAAACAAAGCCTGAGTGAAACAATGATAGTAAGATTTCCAGATCAAGTCCATGTAACATGTTGGAAGTACATCTATACAGACGTAGGATCTTAATTTGACCTATATTGTAACAGAAAAATAATCCTGCAGCAACAGGATTTGAAAGTTTAGTCGATAATGTTGCTTGATCGGTGGTTAGGCTATTAGCTGGCCGGAAGTAGGCTAGACGAAAAGGGCAATGCTGTTAATATAACCGTGTGTTAGTAGGCTAGACGAAAAGGGCAATGCTGTTAATATAACCGTGTGTTAGTAGGCTAGACGAAAAGGGCAATGCTGTTAATATAACCGTGTGTTAGTAGGCTAGACGAAAAGGGCAATGCTGTTAATATAACCGTGTGTTAGTAGGCTAGACGAAAAGGGCAATGCTGTTAATATAACCGTGTGTTAGTAGGCTAGACGAAAAGGGCAATGCTGTTAATATAACCGGGTGTTAGTAGGCTAGACGAAAAGGGCAATGCTGTTAATATAACCGTGTGTTAGTAGGCTAGACGAAAAGGGCAATGCTGTTAATATAACCGTGTGTTAGTAGGCTAGACGAAAAGGGCAATGCTGTTAATATAACCGGTGTGTTAGTAGGCTAGACGAAAAGGGCAATGCTGTTAATATAACCGTGTGTTAGTAGGCTAGACGAAAAGGGCAATGCTGTTAATATAACCGTGTGTTAGTAGGCTAGACGAAAAGGGCAATGCTGTTAATATAACCGTGTGTTAGTAGGCTAGACGAAAAGGGCAATGCTGTTAATATAACCGTGTGTTAGTAGGCTAGACGAAAAGGGCAATGCTGTTAATATAACCGGGTGTTAGTAGGCTAGACGAAAAGGGCAATGCTGTTAATATAACCGGGTGTTAGTAGGCTAGACGAAAAGGGCAATGCTGTTAATATAACCGGGTGTTAGTAGGCTAGACGAAAAGGGCAATGCTGTTAATATAACCGTGTGTTAGTAGGCTAGACGAAAAGGGCAATGCTGTTAATATAACCGTCAGTGTTAGTAGGCTAGACGAAAAGGGCAATGCTGTTAATATAACCGGGTGTTAGTAGGCTAGACGAAAAGGGCAATGCTGTTAATATAACCGTGTGTTAGTAGGCTAGACGAAAAGGGCAATGCTGTTAATATAACCGTGTGTTAGTAGGCTAGACGAAAAGGGCAATGCTGTTAATATAACCGTGTGTTAGTAGGCTAGACGAAAAGGGCAATGCTGTTAATATAACCGTGTGTTAGTAGGCTAGACGAAAAGGGCAATGCTGTTAATATAACCGTGTGTTAGTATGGGTTAGTATGGGTCGTGTATGGGTTAGTATGGGTCAATGTTAATATATGTTAGTATATGGGTTAGTATGGGTCGTGTATGGGTTAGTATGGGTCGTGTATGGGTTAGTATGGGTCGTATGGGTTAATGGGTCATGCTGTTAATATAACCGTGTGTTAGTATGGGGTTTCAGTTCATTTATGTGCAGATCATCAAGCTCATCTGCATCTCCTGCCATGCAGGAAAATGTTCAGCAACAAGAGAGTGATCAAATGACGATCCTAAACCTGTCAACTATAGCCGGTGCCGGTCAGCCAGTCTCTTGTAATTCCTGTCCTGTATAATAATCTCCGTGTAGTTATGACACATTCCTCTGCTGCGGGATACACAGAATGATAAGCCACACAACTGAGATTAATGACTTGAACAATTTGACTTCTCTCTATGTAGCTGATGTCATGACGTGGCCCTTTCTGGGTTTATATCATGGCTTCCCCCTCTCTCCTCTCCTACACCCAGGTTCTGTTATCTCAGGCCATAAATTCCTGGTGGAAACTCTCTCCCCCTGGTCATGCAGAGAGAGAGAGACCACAGAGAGAACTAGGGATTTCACTGGGCCATACTCCTAAATCCCCCCAAAATGGGAGTTTAAAACAATATGTTCATCTTTGAGAGTGTGGGAAGGGTCCGTGGACACCTAATGGACAGTTATGACGAGTGTGTTTCATTTGGTGACCTCATGGAGGACAGCAAACACACATAACTAAATCTCTGAATGTGTACATCTCTCAATTATGGTGTTTGCATCTAATTCTTGTATAAAATGAATGAGTAAAGATGAAACTATTTCTGAAATTATGTAATGTGATGTTAATACACATAAATTCAACACACATCATATTACTACTACTACTACTATAGAGTTCCATACACATCAGATTACTACTACAACTACTACTACTACTACTACAACTATAGAGTTCCATACACATCAGATTACTACTACAACTACTACTACTACTACAACTATAGAGTTCCATACACATCAGATTACTACTACTACTATAGTGTTCCATACACATCAGATTACTACTACTACTATAGTGTTCCATACACATCAGATTACTACTACTACTACTACTATAGTGTTCCATACACATCAGATTACTACTACTACTACAGTGTTCCATACACATCAGATTACTACTACTACTACTACTACTACTACTACTACTACTACTACTACTATAGAGTTCCATACACATCAGATTACCACTACTACAACTACTACAACTATAGAGTTCCATACACATCAGATTACCACTACTACTACTACTACTACTATAGTGTTCCATACACATCAGATTACTACTACTACTACTATAGTGTTCCATACACATCAGATTACTACTACAACTATAGTGTTCCATACACATCAGATTACCACTACTATTACAACTATAGTGTTCCATACACATCAGATTACTACTACAACTATAGTGTTCCATACACATCAGATTACTACTACAACTATAGTGTTCCATACACATCAGATTACTACTACAACTATAGTGTTCCATACACATCAGATTACTACTACTACTACTACTATAGTGTTCCATACACATCAGATTACCACTACTACAACTATAGAGTTCCATACACATCAGATTACCACTACATTTACATTTACATTTAAGTCATTTAGCAGACGCTCTTATCCAGAGCGACAACTACAACTACTACTATAGAGTTCCATACACATCAGATTACCACTACTACTACTACTACTACTACTACTACTACTACTACTATAGTGTTCCATACACATCAGATTACTACTACTACTATAGTGTTCAATACACATCAGATTACTACAACTACTACTACTACTACTATAGTGTTCCATACACATCAGATTACTACTACAACTATAGTGTTCCATACACATCAGATTACTACTACCACTATAGTGTTCCATACACATCAGATTACTACTACAACTATAGTGTTCCATACACATCAGATTACCACTACTACTACTACTACTATAGTGTTCCATACACATCAGATTACTACTACTACTATAGTGTTCAATACACATCAGATTACTACAACTACTACTACTACTACTACTACTATAGTGTTCCATACACATCAGATTACTACTACAACTATAGTGTTCCATACACATCAGATTACTACTACCACTATAGTGTTCCATACACATCAGATTACTACTACAACTATAGTGTTCCATACACATCAGATTACTACTACTACTATAGTGTTCCATACACATCAGATTACTACTACTACTATAGTGTTCCATACACATCAGATTACTACTACAACTACAACTATAGTGTTCCATACACATCAGATTACCACTACTACAACTACTACTACAACTACTACTATAGAGTTCCATACACATCAGATTACCACTACTACTACTACTACTATAGTGTTCCATACACATCAGATTACTACTACTACTACTACTACTACTATAGTGTTCCATACACATCAGATTACTACTACTACTATAGTGTTCCATACACATCAGATTACTACTACTACTATAGAGTTCCATACACATCAGATTACCACTACTACTACTACTACTATAGTGTTCCATACACATCAGATTACTACTACTACTATAGTGTTCCATACACATCAGATTACTACTACTACTATAGAGTTCCATACACATCAGATTACCACTACTACTACTACTATAGTGTTCCATACACATCAGATTACTACTACTACTACTACTATAGTGTTCAATACACATCAGATTACTACAACTACTACTACTACTACTATAGTGTTCCATACACATCAGATTACCACTACTACAACTACTACTATAGTGTTCAATACACATCAGATTACTACAACTACTACTACTACAACTATAGTGTTCCATACACATCAGATTACTACTACCACTATAGTGTTCCATACACATCAGATTACTACTACAACTACAACTATAGTGTTCCATACACATCAGATTACTACTACAACTATAGTGTTCCATACACATCAGATTACTACTACCACTATAGTGTTCCATACACATCAGATTACTACTACAACTATAGTGTTCCATACACATCAGATTACTACTACAACTACAACTATAGTGTTCCATACACATCAGATTACCACTACTACAACTACTACTACAACTACTACTATAGAGTTCCATACACATCAGATTACCACTACTACTACTACTACTATAGTGTTCCATACACATCAGATTACTACTACTACTATAGTGTTCAATACACATCAGATTACTACAACTACTACTACTACTACTACTACTACTACTACTACTATAGTGTTCCATACACATCAGATTACTACTACCACTATAGTGTTCCATACACATCAGATTACTACTACTACAACTATAGAGTTCCATACACATCAGATTACCACTACTACTACTACTACTACTACTACTACTACTATAGAGTTCCATACACATCAGATTACTACTACTACTATAGTGTTCCATACACATCAGATTACTACTACTACTACTATAGTGTTCCATACACATCAGATTACTACTACTACTATAGTGTTCCATACACATCAGATTACTACTACTACTACTATAGTGTTCCATACACATCAGATTACTACTACTACTACTACTATAGTGTTCCATACACATCAGATTACTACTACTACAACTATAGAGTTCCATACACATCAGATTACTACTACTACTATAGTGTTCCATACACATCAGATTACTACTACTACTACTACTACTACAGTGTTCCATACACATCAGATTACTACCACTACTACTACTACTATAGTGTTCCATACACATCAGATTACTACTACTACTACTACTACAACTATAGAGTTCCATACACATCAGATTACCACTACTACAACTACTACTACTACTACTACTACTATAGAGTTCCATACACATCAGATTACCACTACTACTACTACTATAGTGTTCCATACACATCAGATTACCACTACTACAACTATAGAGTTCCATACACATCAGATTACCACTACATTTACATTTACATTTAAGTCATTTAGCAGACGCTCTTATCCAGAGCTACTACTACAACTACTACTACAACTACTACTATAGAGTTCCATACACATCAGATTACCACTACTACTACTACTACTACTACTACTATATAGTGTTCCATACACATCAGATTACTACTACTACTATAGTGTTCAATACACATCAGATTACTACAACTACTACTACTACTACTATAGTGTTCCATACACATCAGATTACCACTACTACTACTACTACTACAACTATAGTGTTCCATACACATCAGATTACCACTCCTACTACTACTACTACTACAACTATAGTGTTCCATACACATCAGATTACTACTACTACTATAGTGTTCCATACACATCAGATTACCACTACTACTACTACTACTACAACTATAGTGTTCCATACACATCCGATTACTACTACTACTACTAAACTATAGTGTTCCATACACATCAGATTACTACTACTACTACTACTACTACTACTATAGTGTTCCATACACATAAGATTACTACTACTACTACTACTACTATAGTGTTCCATACACATCAGATTACTACTACTACTACTACTACCACTACTACTATAGTGTTCCATACACATCAGATTACTACTACTACTACTACAACTATAGCGTTCCATACACATCAGATTACTACTACTACTATAGTGTTCCATACACATCAGATTACTACTACTACTACTACTACTATAGTGTTCCATACACATCAGATTACTACTACTACTACTACTACCACTACTACTATAGTGTTCCATACACATCAGATTACTACTACTACTACTACAACTATAGCGTTCCATACACATCAGATTACTACTACTACTATAGTGTTCCATACACATCAGATTACTACTACTACAACTATAGTGTTCCATACACATCAGATTACTACTACTACTATAGTGTTCCATACACATCAGATTACTACTACTACTACTACTATAGTGTTCCATACACATCAGATTACTACTACTACAACTATAGTGTTCCATACACATCAGATTACTACTACTACTACTACTACAACTATAGTGTTCCATACACATCAGATTACCACTACTACTACTACTACTACTACAACTATAGTGTTCCATACACATCAGATTACTACTACTACTATAGTGTTCCATACACATCAGATTACCACTACTACTACTACTACTACAACTATAGTGTTCCATACACATCAGATTACTACTACTACTACTACTACTACAACTATAGTGTTCCATACACATCAGATTACTACTACTACTACTACTACAACTATAGTGTTCCATACACATCAGATTACCACTACTACTACTACTACTACTACAACTATAGTGTTCCATACACATCAGATTACTACTACTACTATAGTGTTCCATACACATCAGATTACCACTACTACTACTACTACTACTACTATAGTGTTCCATACACATCAGATTACTACTACTACTACTACTATAGAGTTCCATACACATCAGATTACCACTACTACTACTACTACTACTACTACTACTACTATAGTGTTCCATACACATCAGATTACTACTACTACTATAGTGTTCAATACACATCAGATTACTACAACTACTACTACTACTACTATAGTGTTCCATACACATCAGATTACTACTACTACTACTACTACCACTACTACTATAGTGTTCCATACACATCAGATTACTACTACTACTACTAAACTATAGTGTTCCATACACATCAGATTACTACTACTACTACTATAGTGTTCCATACACATCAGATTACTACTACTACTACTACTATAGTGTTCCATACACATCAGATTACTACTACTACTATAGTGTTCCATACACATCAGATTACTACTACTACTACTATAGTGTTCCATACACATCAGATTATTACTACTACTATAGTGTTCCATACACATCAGATTACTACTACTACTATAGTGTTCCATACACATCAGATTACTACTACTACTACTACTATAGTGTTCCATACACATCAGATTACTACTACTACTATAGTGTTCCATACACATCAGATTACTACTACTACTACTAAACTATAGTGTTCCATACACATCAGATTACTACTACTACTACTATAGTGTTCCATACACATCAGATTACTACTACTACTACTATAGTGTTCCATACACATCAGATTATTACTACTACTATAGTGTTCCATACACATCAGATTACTACTACTACTATAGTGTTCCATACACATCAGATTACTACTACTACTACTAAACTATAGTGTTCCATACACATCAGATTACTACTACTACTACTACTACTATAGTGTTCCATACACATCAGATTACTACTACTACTACTACTACAACTATAGTGTTCCATACACATCAGATTACTACTACTACTATAGTGTTCCCATACACATCAGATTACCACTACTACAACTATAGTGTTCCATACACATCAGATTACTACTACTACTACTATAGTGTTCCATACACATCAGATTACTACTACTACAACTATAGTGTTCCATACACATCAGATTACTACTACTACTACTACTACTATAGTGTTCCATACACATCAGATTACTACTACTACTACTACTACTATAGTGTTCCATACACATCAGATTACTACTACTACTACTACTATAGTGTTCCATACACATCAGATTACTACTACTACTACTATAGTGTTCCATACACATCAGATTACTACTACTACTATAGTGTTCCATACACATCAGATTACTACTACTACTATAGTGTTCCATACACATCAGATTACTACTACTACTATAGTGTTCCATACACATCAGATTACTACTACTACTACTACTATAGTGTTCCATACACATCAGATTACTACAACTACTACTACTATAGTGTTCCATACACATCAGATTACTACTACTACTACTATAGTGTTCCATACACATCAGATTACTACTACTACTACTACTATAGTGTTCCATACACATCAGATTACTACTACTACTACTACTATAGTGTTCCATACACATCAGATTACTACTACTACTACTACTACTATAGTGTTCCATACACATCAGATTACTACAACTACTACTACTATAGTGTTCCATACACATCAGATTACTACTACTACTACTACTACTACAGTGTTCCATACACATCAGATTACTACTACTACTACTACTACTACTACTACTATAGTGTTCAATACACATCAGATTACTACTACTACTATAGTGTTCCATACACATCAGATTACTACTACTACTACTATAGTGTTCCATACACATCAGATTACTACTACTACTACTATAGTGTTCCATACACATCAAATTACTACTACTACTACTATAGTGTTCAATACACATCAGATTACTACTACTACTATAGTGTTCCATACACATCAGATTACTACTACTACTACTATAGTGTTCCATACACATCAGATTATTACTACTACTATAGTGTTCCATACACATCAGATTACTACTACTACTATAGTGTTCCATACACATCAGATTACTACTACTACTACTAAACTATAGTGTTCCATACACATCAGATTACTACTACTACTACTACTACTATAGTGTTCCATACACATCAGATTACTACTACTACTACTATAGTGTTCCATACACATCAGATTACTACTACTACTACTACTATAGTGTTCCATACACATCAGATTACTACTACTACTACTAAACTATAGTGTTCCATACACATCAGATTACTACTACTACTACTATAGTGTTCCATACACATCAGATTACTACTACTACTACTACTATAGTGTTCCATACACATCAGATTACTACTACTACTATAGTGTTCCATACACATCAGATTACTACTACTACTACTATAGTGTTCCATACACATCAGATTATTACTACTACTATAGTGTTCCATACATCAGATTACTACTACTACTATAGTGTTCCATACACATCAGATTTACTACTACTACTACTATAGTGTTCCATACACATCAGATTACTACTACTACTATAGTGTTCCATACACATCAGATTACTACTACTACTACTAAACTATAGTGTTCCATACACATCAGATTACTACTACTACTACTATAGTGTTCCATACACATCAGATTACTACTACTACTACTATAGTGTTCCATACACATCAGATTATTACTACTACTATAGTGTTCCATACACATCAGATTACTACTACTACTATAGTGTTCCATACACATCAGATTTACTACTACTACTACTATAGTGTTCCATACACATCAGATTACTACTACTACTACTACTACTATAGTGTTCCATACACATCAGATTACTACTACTACTACTACTACTATAGTGTTCCATACACATCAGATTACTACTACTACTATAGTGTTCCATACACATCAGATTACCACTACTACTACTACTACAACTATAGTGTTCCATACACATCAGATTACTACTACTACTACTATAGTGTTCCATACACATCAGATTACTACTACTACAACTATAGTGTTCCATACACATCAGATTACTACTACTACTACTACTACTATAGTGTTCCATACACATCAGATTACTACTACTACTACTACTATAGTGTTCCTACACATCAGATTACTACTACTACTATAGTGTTCCATACACATCAGATTACTACTACTACTACTATAGTGTTCCATACACATCAGATTACTACTACTACTATAGTGTTCCATACACATCAGATTACTACTACTACTATAGTGTTCCATACACATCAGATTACTACTACTACTATAGTGTTCCATACACATCAGATTACTACTACTACTACTACTACTATAGTGTTCCATACACATCAGATTACTACAACTACTACTACTATAGTGTTCCATACACATCAGATTACTACTACTACTACTACTATAGTGTTCCATACACATCAGATTACTACTACTACTACTACTACTACAGTGTTCCATACACATCAGATTACTACTACTACTACTACTACTATAGTGTTCCATACACATCAGATTACTACAACTACTACTACTATAGTGTTCCATACACATCAGATTACTACTACTACTACTACTACTACAGTGTTCCATACACATCAGATTACTACTACTACTACTACTACTACTACTACTACTACTATAGTGTTCAATACACATCAGATTACTACTACTACTATAGTGTTCCATACACATCAGATTACTACTACTACTACTATAGTGTTCCATACACATCAGATTACTACTACTACTACTATAGTGTTCCATACACATCAAATTACTACTACTACTACTATAGTGTTCAATACACATCAGATTACTACTACTACTATAGTGTTCCATACACATCAGATTACTACTACTACTACTATAGTGTTCCATACACATCAAATTACTACTACTACTACTATAGTGTTCCATACACATCAGATTACTACTACTACTACTATAGTGTTCAATACACATCAAATTACTACTACTACTACTACTATAGTGTTCCATACACATCAGATTACTACTACTACTACTACTACTACTACAACTATAGTGTTCCATACACATCAGATTACCACTACTACTACTACAACTATAGTGTTCCATACACATCAGATTACCACTACTACTACTACTACTACTACAACTATAGTGTTCCATACACATCAGATTACCACTACTACTACTACTACTACTACTACTATAGTGTTCCATACACATCAGATTACCACTACTACTACTACTACTACTACAACTATAGTGTTCCATACACATCAGATTACTACTACTACTACTACTACTACTACAACTATAGTGTTCCATACACATCAGATTACCACTACTACTACTACTACTATAGTGTTCCATACACATCAGATTACTACTACTACTACTACTACAACTATAGTGTTCCATACACATCAGATTACTACTACTACTACTACTACTATAGTGTTCCATACACATCAGATTACTACTACTACTACTACTACAACTATAGTGTTCCATACACATCAGATTACTACTACTACTACTACTACAACTATAGTGTTCCATACACATCAGATTACTACTACTACTATAGTGTTCCATACACATCAGATTACTACTACTACTATAGTGTTCCATACACATCAGATTACTACTACAACTATAGTGTTCAATACACATCAGATTACTACTACTACTACTACTACTACTACTACTACTACTACTACTACTACAACTATAGTGTTCCATACACATCAGATTACCACTACTACTACTACTACTATAGTGTTCCATACACATCAGATTACTACTACTACTACTACTACAACTATAGTGTTCCATACACATCAGATTACTACTACTACTATAGTGTTCCATACACATCAGATTACTACTACTACTATAGTGTTCCATACACATCAGATTACCACTACTACTACTACTACTATAGTGTTCCATACACATCAGATTACTTACTACTACTACAACTATAGTGTTCCATACACATCAGATTACCACTACTACTACTACTACTATAGTGTTCCATACACATCAGATTACTACTACTACTACTACTACTACTACAACTATAGTGTTCCATACACATCAGATTACTACTACTACTACTACTACTATAGAGTTCCATACACATCAGATTACTACTACTACTATAGTGTTCCATACACATCAGATTACTACTACTACTATAGTGTTCCATACACATCAGATTACCACTACTACTACTACTACTACTACTACTACTACTACTATAGTGTTCCATATACATCAGATTACTACTACTACTACTACAACTATAGAGTTCCATACACATCAGATTACTACTACTACTATAGTGTTCCATACACATCAGATTACTACTACTACTACTACTATAGTGTTCCATACACATCAGATTACTACTACTACTATAGTGTTCCATACACATCAGATTACTACTACAACTATAGTGTTCCATACACATCAGATTACTACTACTACTACTACTACTATAGTGTTCCATACACATCAGATTACTACTACTACTACTACTATAGTGTTCCATACACATCAGATTACTACTACTACTACTACTATAGTGTTCCATACACATCAGATTACTACTACTACTATAGTGTTCCATACACATCAGATTACTACTACTACTACAGTGTTCCATACACATCAGATTACTACTACTACAACTACTACTATAGTGTTCCATACACATCAGATTACTACTACTACTACTACTATAGTGTTCCATACACATCAGATTACTACTACTACTACTACTATAGTGTTCCATACACAACAGATTACTACTACTACTACTACTATAGTGTTCCATACACATCAGATTACTACTACTACTACTACTATAGTGTTCCATACACATCAGATTACTACTACTACTACTACTATAGTGTTCCATACACATCAGATTTACTACTACTACTACTATAGTGTTCCATACACATCAGATACTACTACTACTACTACTATAGTGTTCCATACACAGATTACTACTACTACTATAGTGTTCCATACTATTACTACTACTACTATAGTGTTCCATACACATCAGATTTACTACTACTACTACTACTACTATAGTGTTCCATACACATCAGATTACTACTACTACTATAGTGTTCCATACACATCAGATTACTACTACTACTACTACTACTACTACTACTATAGTGTTCCATACACATCAGATTACTACTACTACTATAGTGTTCCATACACATCAGATTACTACTACTACTACTACTACTACTACTACTACTACTACTACTACTATAGTGTTCCATACACATCAGATTACTACTACTACTACTGTAGTGTTCCATATACATCAGATTACTACTTACTACTACTACTACTACTACTATAGTGTTCCATACACATCAGATTACTACTACAACTATAGTGTTCCATACACATCACTACTACTACTACTACTACTACTACTACTACTACTATAGTGTTCCATACACATCAGATTACTACTACTACTATAGTGTTCCATACACATCAGATTACTACTACTACTACTACTAGTACTTCTACTACTACTACTATAGTGTTCCATACACATATTACTACTACTACTACTGTAGTGTTCCATATACATCAGATTACTACTACTACTACTACTACTATAGTGTTCCATACACATCAGATTACTACTACTACTATAGTGTTCCATACACATCAGATTACTACTACAACTATAGTGTTCCATACACATCAGATTACTACTACTACTACTACTACTACTACTACTACTACTATAGTGTTCCATATACATCAGATTACTACTACTACTACTACTACTACTATAGTGTTCCATACACATCAGATTACTACTACTACTACTACTACTACTACTACTATAGTGTTCCATATACATCAGATTACTACTACTACTACTACTACTACTACTACTATAGTGTTCCATACACATCAGATTACTACTACTACTACTACTACTACTACTACTACTACTACTATAGTGTTCCATATACATCAGATTACTACTACTACTACTACTACTACTACTACTATAGTGTTCCATACACATCAGATTACTACTACTACTACTACTATTACTACTACTACTACTATAGTGTTCCATACACATCAGATTACTACTACTACTATAGTGTTCCATACACATCAGATGTAGTTTCTAACCATACTGTAACACACCCAGTACAGAACTAACTAATGGATTTATTGCTTTAAATATTGGGTTAGTGTCGTTGAACACTGGTTGAACCAAACAAACATCAGGCTGTGTGTGTAAGATAACCTTTACTGAGCTTTACTGGGCTGGGATAGATTGGACTGTTTGTTTATAGCTCGGTCCCACCCAGAGGTCATCAGTGGTTTAGCTTTTAAAAACTCATGGCTCCTAAAGGGACGTCATCGCCTTGAGTCTAACAAGTCATTTTGACCATGTCTTTTTCCCTCATGGCTTTATACAGACCTGTCTGTGTCCTTGTGTCTTACACAACACCAGAACCATGTAACCTGGGTACCAGTCTGTCTGTGTCCTTTCACAACACCAGAACCATGTAACCTGGGTACCAGTCTGTCTGTGTCCTTTCACAACACCAGAACCATGTAACCTGGGTACCAGTCTGTCTGTGTCCTTTCACAACACCAGAACCATGTAACCTGGGTACCAGTCTGTCTGTGTCCTTTCACAACACCAGAACCATGTAACCTGGGTACCAGTCTGTCTGTGTCCTTTCACAACACCAGAACCATGTAACCTGGGTACCAGTCTGTCTGTGTCCTTTCACAACACCAGAACCATGTAACCTGGGTACCAGTCTGTCTGTGTCCTTTCACAACACCAGAACCATATAACCTGGGTACCAGTCTGTCTGTGTCCTTTTACAACACCAGAACCATGTAACCTGGGTACCAGTCTGTCTGTGTCCTTTTACAACACCAGAACCATGTAACCTGGGTACCAGTCTGTCTGTGCGATCACTCCATTCTCCCAAACATGACATGGAGTTGGAATGATCACAAACAGACCTGGGACCAGGCTAAGAAGCATGTGGTTAATTCAACAGACCTGGGACCAGGCTAAGAAGCATGTGGTTATTTAAACAGATCTGGGACCAGGATAAGAAGCATGTGGTTAATTCAACAGATCTGGGACCAGGCTAAGAAGCATGTGGTTAATTCAACAGACCTGGGACCAGGCTAAGAAGCATGTGGTTAATTCAACAGATCTGGGACCAGGCTAAGAAGCATGTGGTTAATTCAACAGACCTGGGACCAGGCTAAGAAGCATGTGGTTAATTCAACAGACCTGGGACCAGGCTAAGAAGGATGTGGTTAATTCAACAGACCTGGGACCAGGCTAAGAAGCATGTGGTTAATTCAACAGACCTGGGACCAGGCTAAGAAGCATGTGGTTATTTAAACAGACCTGGGACCAGGCTAATAAGCATGTGGTTAATTCAACAGACCTGGGACCAGGCTAAGAAGCATGTGGTTATTTAAACAGATCTGGGACCAGGATAAGAAGCATGTGGTTAATTCAACAGATCTGGGACCAGGCTAAGAAGCATGTGGTTAATTCAACAGACCTGGGACCAGGCTAAGAAGCATGTGGTTAATTCAACAGATCTGGGACCAGGCTAAGAAGCATGTGGTTAATTCAACAGACCTGGGACCAGGCTAAGAAGCATGTGGTTAATTCAACAGACCTGGGACCAGGCTAAGAAGGATGTGGTTAATTCAACAGACCTGGGACCAGGCTAAGAAGCATGTGGTTAATTCAACAGACCTGGGACCAGGCTAAGAAGCATGTGGTTATTTAAACAGATCTGGGACCAGGATAAGAAGCATGTGGTTAATTCAACAGATCTGGGACCAGGCTAAGAAGCATGTGGTTAAGCATGTGGTTAATTCAACAGATCTGGGACCAGGCTAAGAAGCATGTGGTTAATTCAACAGACCTGGGACCAGACTAAGAAGCATGTGGTTAATTCAACAGATCTGGGACCAGGATAAGAAGCATGTGGTTAATTCAACAGACCTGGGACCAGGCTAAGAAGCATGTGGTTAATTCAACAGACCTGGGACCAGGCTAAGACGCATGTGGTTATTTAAACAGACCTGGGACCAGGCTAAGAAGCATGTGGTTATTTAAACAGATCTGGGACCAGGATAAGAAGCATGTGGTTAATTCCTGATAATGCATCTGCTGCTGTGCATTAATATTTCCATACTACATGTATAATAGATATATAATGGATGGATTGAATAGCGACAGCACCATAGTGATATGTTAATGCTCTCATACCACATGTATACTATATATAAAAACAACTATGCTTTAATTGAGAAGTGGGCACTGGTCTGAAGCTGAAAAAGAAAAGCAAATTCACAAGCAAGTCCACCCATGCTCTACCAAGGTTTTCCAGCACCACAATGCCTACTCCACCCATGCTCTACCAAGGTTTTCCAGCACCACAATGCCTACTCCACCCATGCTCTACCAAGGTTTTCCAGCACCACAATGCCTACTCCACCCATGCTCTACCAAGGTTTTCCAGCACCACAATGCCTACTCCACCCATGCTCTACCAAGGTTTTCCAGCACCACAATGCCTACTCCACCCATGCTCTACCAAGGTTTTCCAGCACCACAATGCCTACTCCACCCATGCTCTACCAAGGTTTTCCAGCACCACAATGCCTACTCCACCCATGCTCTACCAAGGTTTTCCAGCACCACAATGCCTACTCCACCCATGCTCTACCAAGGTTTTCCAGCACCACAATGCCTACTCCACCCATGCTCTACCAAGGTTTTCCAGCACCACAATGCCTACAAGGTTTTCCACCCATGCTCTACCAAGGTTTTCCAGCACCACAATGCCTACTCCACCCATGCTCTACCAAGGTTTTCCAGCACCACAATGCCTACTCCACCCATGCTCTACCAAGGTTTTCCAGCACCACAATGCCTACTCCACCCATGCTCTACCAAGGTTTTCCAGCACCACAATGCCTACTCCACCCATGCTCTACCAAGGTTTTCCAGCACCACAATGCCTACTCCACCCATGCTCTACCAAGGTTTTCCAGCACCACAATGCCTACTCCACCCCCATGCTGCCTACTCCACCCATGCCTACCAAGGTTTTCCAGCACCACAATGCCTACTCCACCCATGCTCTACCAAGGTTTTCCAGCACCACAATGCCTACTCCACCCATGCTCTACCAAGGTTTTCCAGCACCACAATGCCTACTCCACCCATGCTCTACCAAGGTTTTCCAGCACCACAATGCCTACTCCACCCATGCTCTACCAAGGTTTTCCAGCACCACAATGCCTACTCCACCCATGCTCTACCAAGGTTTTCCAGCACCACAATGCCTACTCCACCCATGCTCTACCAAGGTTTTCCAGCACCACAATGCCTACTCCACCCATGCTCTACCAAGGTTTTCCAGCACCACAATGCCTACTCCCACCCATGCTCTGCTCCAAGGTTTTCCAGCACCACAATGCCTACTCCACCCATGCTCTACCAAGGTTTTCCAGCACCACAATGCCTACTCCACCCATGCTCTACCAAGGTTTTCCAGCACCACAATGCCTACTCCACCCATGCTCTACCAAGGTTTTCCAGCACCACAATGCCTACTCCACCCATGCTCTACCAAGGTTTTCCAGCACCACAATGCCTACTCCACCCATGCTCTACCAAGGTTTTCCAGCACCACAATGCCTACTCCACCCATGCTCTACCAAGGTTTTCCAGCACCACAATGCCTACTCCACCCATGCTCTACCAAGGTTTTCCAGCACCACAATGCCTACTCCACCCATGCTCTACCAAGGTTTTCCAGCACCACAATGCCTACAAGGTTTTCCACCCATGCTCTACCAAGGTTTTCCAGCACCACAATGCCTACTCCACCCATGCTCTACCAAGGTTTTCCAGCACCACAATGCCTACTCCACCCATGCTCTGCCAAGGTTTTCCAGCACCACAATGCCTACTCCACCCATGCTCTACCAAGGTTTTCCAGCACCACAATGCCTACTCCACCCATGCTCTACCAAGGTTTTCCAGCACCACAATGCCTACTCCACCCATGCTCTACCAAGGTTTTCCAGCACCACAATGCCTACTCCACCCATGCTCTACCAAGGTTTTCCAGCACCACAATGCCTACTCCACCCATGCTCTACCAAGGTTTTCCAGCACCACAATGCCTACTCCACCCATGCTCTACCAAGGTTTTCCAGCACCACAATGCCTACTCCACCCATGCTCTACCAAGGTTTTCCAGCACCACAATGCCTACTCCACCCATGCTCTACCAAGGTTTTCCAGCACCACAATGCCTACTCCACCCATGCTCTACCAAGGTTTTCCAGCACCACAATGCCTACTCCACCCATGCTCTACCAAGGTTTTCCAGCACCACAATGCCTACTCCACCCATGCTCTACCAAGGTTTTCCAGCACCACAATGCCTACTCCACCCATGCTCTACCAAGGTTTTCCAGCACCACAATGCCTACTCCACCCATGCTCTACCAAGGTTTTCCAGCACCACAATGCCTACTCCACCCATGCTCTACCAAGGTTTTCCAGCACCACAATGCCTACTCCACCCATGCTCTACCAAGGTTTTCCAGCACCACAATGCCTACTCCACCCATGCTCTACCAAGGTTTTCCAGCACCACAATGCCTACTCCACCCATGCTCTACCAAGGTTTTCCAGCACCACAATGCCTACTCCACCCATGCTCTACCAAGGTTTTCCAGCACCACAATGCCTACTCCACCCATGCTCTACCAAGGTTTTCCAGCACCACAATGCCTACTCCACCCATGCTCTACCAAGGTTTCCAGCACCACAATGCCTACTCCACCCATGCTCTACCAAGGTTTTCCAGCACCACAATGCCTACTCCACCCATGCTCTACCAAGGTTTTCCAGCACCACAATGCCTACTCCACCCATGCTCTACCAAGGTTTTCCAGCACCACAATGCCTACTCCACCCATGCTCTACCAAGGTTTTCCAGCACCACAATGCCTACTCCACCCCTACAAGGTTTTCCCACCCATGCTCTCCACCCAAGGTTTTCCAGCACCACAATGCCTACTCCACCCATGCTCTACCAAGGTTTTCCAGCACCACAATGCCTACTCCACCCATGCTCTACCAAGGTTTTCCAGCACCACAATGCCTACTCCACCCATGCTCTACCAAGGTTTTCCAGCACCACAATGCCTACTCCACCCATGCTCTACCAAGGTTTTCCAGCACCACAATGCCTACTCCACCCATGCTCTACCAAGGTTTTCCAGCACCACAATGCCTACTCCACCCATGCTCTACCAAGGTTTTCCAGCACCACAATGCCTACTCCACCCATGCTCTACCAAGGTTTTCCAGCACCACAATGCCTACTCCACCCATGCTCTACCAAGGTTTTCCAGCACCACAATGCCTACTCCACCCATGCTCTACCAAGGTTTTCCAGCACCACAATGCCTACTCCACCCATGCTCTACCAAGGTTTTCCAGCACCACAATGCCTACTCCACCCATGCTCTACCAAGGTTTTCCAGCACCACAATGCCTACTCCACCCATGCTCTACCAAGGTTTTCCAGCACCACAATGCCTACTCCAGGTTTTCCAGCACCACAATGCCTACTCACCCATGCTCTACCAAGGTTTTCCAGCACCACAATGCCTACTCCACCCATGCTCTACCAAGGTTTTCCAGCACCACAATGCCTACTCCACCCATGCTCTACCAAGGTTTTCCAGCACCACAATGCCTACTCCACCCATGCTCTACCAAGGTTTTCCAGCACCACAATGCCTACTCCACCCATGCTCTACCAAGGTTTTCCAGCACCACAATGCCTACTCCACCCATGCTCTACCAAGGTTTTCCAGCACCACAATGCCTACTCCACCCATGCTCTACCAAGGTTTTCCAGCACCACAATGCCTACTCCACCCATGCTCTACCAAGGTTTTCCAGCACCACAATGCCTACTCCACCCATGCTCTACCAAGGTTTTCACAGCACCACAATGCCTACTCCACCCATGCTCTACCAAGGTTTTCCAGCACCACAATGCCTACTCCACCCATGCTCTACCAAGGTTTTCCAGCACCACAATGCCTACTCCACCCATGCTCTACCAAGGTTTTCCAGCACCACAATGCCTACTCCACCCATGCTCTACCAAGGTTTCCAGCACCAGCACCAATGCCTACTCCACCCATGCTCTACCAAGGTTTTCCAGCACCACAATGCCTACTCCACCCATGCTCTACCAAGGTTTTCCAGCACACAGCTTTGACAACAGTAGCAATGTTGGTGAATTGTACTTCCAACTATGTGTAGGCAGGTTGCTCATGATTCAAACCTTCTCAAACAGCCTGATTCATACCGTTAAAGGAGGCGCAGCACAATAATGAGATTTGTTTGTATTTATTATGGACCCCCATTAGTTCCTGCCAAGGCAGCAGCTACTCTTCCTGGGGTTTATTATGGATCCCCATTAGTTCCTGTCAAGGCAGCAGCTACTCTTCCTGGGGTTTATTATGGACCCCCATTAGTTCCTGCCAAGGCAGCAGCTACTCTTCCTGGGGTTTATTATGGTTCCCCATTAGTTCCTGCCAAGGCAGCAGCCAGTCTTCCTGGGGTTTATTATGGATCCCCATTAGTTCCTGTCAAGGCAGCAGCTACTCTTCCTGGGGTTTATTATGGATCCCCATTAGTTCCTGCCAAGGCAGCAGCTACTCTTCCTGGGGTCCAGCTAAATTAAGTCAGTTCATACCATTTTAAAACATTACAATACATTCACAGATTTCACAACACACTGTGTGCCCTCAGGCCCCTACTCCACCACTACCACATATCTACAACACACTGTGTGCCCTCAGGCCCCTACTCCACCACTACCACATATCTACAACACACTGTGTGCCCTCAGGCCCCTACTCCACCACTACCACACTACAACACACTGTGTGCCCTCATACCCTACCACATATCTACAACACACTGTGTGCCCTCAGGCCCCTTCTCCACCATTACAACATATCTACAACACACTGTGTGCCCTCAGGCCCCTTCTCCACCACATCTACAACACATATCTACATAACACACTGTGTGCCCTCAGGCCCCTACTCCACCACTACCACATATCTACAACACACTGTGTGCCCTCAGGCCCCTACTCCACCACTACCACATATCTACAACACACTGTGTGCCCTCAGGCCCCTACTCCACCACTACCACATATCTACAACACACTGTGTGCCCCATACTCCACCACTACCACATATCTACAACACACTGTGTGCCCTCAGGCCCCTACTCCACCACTACCACATATCTACAACACACTGTGTGCCCTCAGGCCCCTACTCCACCACTCCATATCCAACACACTGTGTGGCCCCTACTCCACCACTACCACATATCTACAACACACTGTGTGCCCTCAGGCCCCCTCCACCACTACCACATATCTACAACACACTGTGTGCCCCACCACCACTACCACATATCTACAACACACTGTGTGCCCTCAGGCCCCTCTCCACCACTACCACATATCTACAGTACTAAACCATGTGTATGTACCACTACCACATATCTACGTTCCTGTGTTTTTGTACTCCACCACTACCACATATCTACAACACACTGTGTGCCCTCAGGCCCCTGTCCACCACTACCACATATCTACAACACACTGTGTGCCCTCAGGTTTGTACCACATATCTACAACACACTGCTGTTCCATCAGGTGTTTTTAATATTAATGCCCTCAGGCCCCTTTTTTAAATCAAATTTCACTGCTGCCCTCATCCACCAGTACAACATATCTACAACACACTGTGTGCCCTCAGGCCCCTACTCCACCATACCACATATCTACAACACACTGTGTTCCAGGCCCCTTCTCCACCACTACCACATATGTAGTACTGTGGAATCAGAGTTCCATGTAGTCATGGCTCAACACACTGTGGTATCTACAACACACTGTGAATAGAGTACCACACATCACATGTGTTCCCCTCAGGCCCCTCTCCACCATTAGTACATATCTAACACACTGTGTGCCCTCAGGCCCCTTCTCCACCACTACCACATATCTACAGTACTAAATCCATGTGTATGTATAGTGGTATGTTATCGTTCATGTGTTTGGCTCTGTGTGTACTGTGGAATAGAGTTGTGTAGTCATGGCTCTGTTTGTGTACTGTGGAACAAGTTCCATGCTGTCATGGCTCTTTTTAAATTAATCTGCTTTTTTAAATCAAATTTCACTGCTGCATCAGTTACTTGATGTGGAATAGAGTTCCATGTAGTCATGGCTCTATGTAGTACTGTGGAATAGAGTTCCATGTAGTCATGGCTCTGTGTAGTACTGTGGAATAGAGTTCCATGTAGTCATGGCTCTGTGTAGTACTGTGGAATAGAGTTCCATGTAGTCATGGCTCTGTGTAGTACTGTGGAATAGAGTTCCATGTAGTCATGGCTCTGTGTAGTACTGTGGAATAGAGTTCCATGTAGTCATGGCTCTGTGTAGTACTGTGGAATAGAGTTCCATGTAGTCATGGCTCTGTGTAGTACTGTGGAATAGAGTTCCATGTAGTCATGGCTCTGTGTAGTACTGTGGAATAGAGTTCCATGTAGTCATGGCTCTGTGTAGTACTGTGGAATAGAGTTCCATGTAGTCATGGCTCTGTGTAGTACTGTGGAATAGAGTTCCATGTAGTCATGGCTCTATGTAGTACTGTGGAATAGAGTTCCATGTAGTCATGGCTCTGTGTAGTACTGTGGAATAGAGTTCCATGTAGTCATGGCTCTGTGTAGTACTGTGGAATAGAGTTCCATGTAGTCATGGCTCTGTGTAGTACTGTGGAATAGAGTTCCATGTAGTCATGGCTCTATGTAGTACTGTGGAATAGAGTTCCATGTAGTCATGGCTCTGTGTAGTACTGTGGAATAGAGTTCCATGTAGTCATGGCTCTATGTAGTACTGTGGAATAGAGTTCCATGTAGTCATGGCTCTGTGTAGTACTGTGGAATAGAGTTCCATGTAGTCATGGCTCTGTGTAGTACTGTGGAATAGAGTTCCATGTAGTCATGGCTCTATGTAGTACTGTGGAATAGAGTTCCATGTAGTCATGGCTCTATGTAGTACTGTGGAATAGAGTTCCATGTAGTCATGGCTCTATGTAGTACTGTGGAATAGAGTTCCATGTAGTCATGGCTCTGTGTAGTACTGTGGAATAGAGTTCCATGTAATCATGGCTCTGTGTAGTACTGTGGAATAGAGTTCCATGTAGTCATGGCTCTGTGTAGTACTGTGGAATAGAGTTCCATGTAGTCATGGCTCTATGTAGTACTGTGGAATAGAGTTCCATGTAGTCATGGCTCTGTGTAGTACTGTGGAATAGAGTTCCATGTAGTCATGGCTCTGTGTAGTACTGTGGAATAGAGTTCCATGTAGTCATGGCTCTATGTAGTACTGTGGAATAGAGTTCCATGTAGTCATGGCTCTGTGTAGTACTGTGGAATAGAGTTCCATGTAGTCATGGCTCTATGTAGTACTGTGGAATAGAGTTCCATGTAGTCATGGCTCTGTGTAGTACTGTGGAATAGAGTTCCATGTAGTCATGGCTCTGTGTAGTACTGTGGAATAGAGTTCCATGTAGTCATGGCTCTGTGTAGTACTGTGGAATAGAGTTCCATGTAGTCATGGCTCTGTGTAGTACTGTGGAATAGAGTTCCATGTAGTCATGGCTCTATGTAGTACTGTGGAATAGAGTTCCATGTAGTCATGGCTCTGTGTAGTACTGTGGAATAGAGTTCCATGTAGTCATGGCTCTGTGTAGTACTGTGGAATAGAGTTCCATGTAGTCATGGCTCTGTGTAGTACTGTGGAATAGAGTTCCATGTAGTCATGGCTCTATGTAGTACTGTGGAATAGAGTTCCATGATTTCATTCCTGTGCTGTTTGTAAATACCCTGGTAGGTTGATTGATAACCTGAACCAGGTTACAGGCACTGGTTACAGTTTGAAGCTCTCTCTTAAGTAGGCAGTCTGATGAGAGCCAGTCAATATTTAACATCACCCAGAAAGTATACCTCTCTGTTGAGATCACATACACTATCAAGCATACTGACTGTTATCACTTGGTGGCCTATAGCAGCTTCCCACCAGAATGGGCTTTAGGTGAGGCAGATGAACCTGTAGCCAAATTACCTCAACAGTATTTAACATTATTCAGATACTGACTGTTAGCACTTGGTGGTCTATAGCAGCTTCCCACCAGAATGGGCTTTAGGTGAGGCAGATGAACCTGTAGCCATATTACTTCAACAGTATTTAACATTATCCAGATACTGACTGTCTATAGCAGCTTCCCACCAGAATGGGCTTTAGGTGAGGCAGATGAACCTGTAGCCAAATTACCTCAACAGTATTTAACATTACCCAGATACTGACTGGTCTATAGCAGCTTCCCACCAGAATGGGCTTTAGGTGAGGCAGATGAACCTGTAGCCATATTACCTCAACAATATTTAACATTACCCAGATACTAACTGTCCTCTAGCTAGCTTTACAGGAATGTGGTTCAGAATATAAACAGCAACACCTCCACCATTGGCATTTCTGTCTTTTCTGTAGATGTTATAACCATGTAGCTACCACTGTATCAAAGGTTTATCTATGTCAGTTACAGAGATAGTCAGATATGAATGTCATCAGTATTTAACATTAGCCAGATACTGACTTTCTGGGATGCTTCCTTGTTTAATGGGCTTTACTGGGAAGATGAACCTGTAGAAATTGCTCAGGTATTTAACATTAGTGCAGGATAGCTGACAGTGGTCTTCCTGCTAGGGCAGAATGGGCTTTAGGTGAGGCAGATGAACCTGCTAGCCATATTACCTCAACAGTATTTAACAGTTACTTCCAGATACTGGCTGGTCTCCTCAGCTTCCCAACAGAATGGGCTTTAGGTGAGGCAGATGAACCTGTAGCCATATTGTTCAACAGTGGACTTCCTCTGAGCATCCTCCTCAGTATTAACAGGAATGTGGTTCAGAATATAAACAGCAACACCTCCACCATTGGCATTTGGTCTTTCTGTAGATGTTACACCACCTCAGTGTTAACCATGCACACCTCCTCACTGTGGACTTCCAAAGGCATCTATGTCAGTTACAGTGACAGTGGATTATGAATGTCATCTGTTACAAGCAAGCATCCTCCTTTCTGGGATCAGCTTGTTAACAGTGGTCTTGCTTTACTGGGAAGCACACAGAGGTAGACATGCTCAGGTTATTTGTATTCTGCAGGGTGAGCTGCACACAGTTGGACTTCCTGCTAGGGCACACCTCCTCAGTGTTAACAGTGGACTTCCTGCTAGGGCACACCTCCTCAGTGTTAACAGTGGACTTCCTGCTAGGGCACACCACCTCAGTGTTAACAGTGGACTTCCTGCTAGGGCACACCTCCTCAGTGTTAACAGTGGACTTCCTGCTAGGGCACACCTCCTCAGTGTTAACAGTGGACTTCCTGCTGAAAGGGCACACCTCCTCAGTGTTAACAGTGGACTTCCTGCTAGGGCACACCTCCTCAGTGTTAACAGTGGACTTCCTGCTGTCCAATGTCTCCAGCCAGTTAGGGCACACCACCTCAGTGTTAACAGTGGACTTCCTGCTAGGGCACACCTCCTCAGTGTTAACAGTGGACTTCCTGCTAGGGCACACCACCTCAGTGTTAACAGTGGACTTCCTGCTAGGGCACACCTCCTCAGTGTTAACAGTGGACTTCCTGCTAGGGCACACCACCTCAGTGCTAGCAGCATAACTCTGGTTCATAGGCATATGATTACTGTATAAAACAGCTGTAGGATCAGCAGAGGCATTCATGGAGGTAAGAGGGACAGAAATTAGGTTACTTACATTGTGTCTTCTAACGCCTCTGGGATAATGTACATTTGCTGAATAATTATGATGACTCGGCGACACAATGGTGGGGATTAACGGAGCTGGGCTTGGGTCATTGATCAGTCGTGTCTCAACGCGGCCTAATAATGCTGTGAAAGGATCCAGGAAGCCAAATGATTTGGGTGTATCCCATCCTCCGTATATAAAATAAGCTTTGTTTCCAGAAGGAATTTAAATTGTCAGTAAATGTCACACCCACAGAGCTGCAATAGTCTCGTAGCCGGTTATAGAGGGATAAACGTCTGCTGAAATGTCCAATAGTCTCGTAGCCAGTTATAGAGGGATAAACGTCTGCTGAAATGTCCAATAGTCTCGTAGCCAGTTATAGAGGGATAAACGTCTGCTGAAATGTCCAATAGTCTCGTAGCCAGTTATAGAGGGATAAACGTCTGCTGAAATGTCCAATAGTCTGGTAGACGGTTATAGAGGGATAAACGTCTGCTGAAATGTCCAATAGTCTCGTAGAGGGATAAACGTCTGCTGTAATGTCCAATAGTCTGGTAGCCAGTTATAGAGGGATAAACGTCTGCTGAAATGTCCAATAGTCTCATAGCCAGTTATAGAGGGATAAACGTCTGCTGAAATGTCCAATAGTCTCGTAGCCAGTTATAGAGGGATAAACGTCTGCTGTAATGTCCAATAGTCTGGTAGCCAGTTATAGAGGGATAAACGTCTGCTGAAATGTCCAATAGTCTCGTAGCCAGTTATAGAGGGATAAACGTCTGCTGTAATGTCCAATAGTCTGGTAGCCAGTTATAGAGGGATAAACGTCTGCTGAAATGTCCAATAGTCTCGTAGCCTATAGAGGGATAAACGTCTGCTGAAATGTCCAATAGTCTCCTAGCCAGTTATAGAGGGATAAACGTCTGCTGTAATGTCCAATAGTCTCCTAGCCAGTTATAGAGGGTTAAACGTCTGCTGAAATGTCCAATAGTCTCGTAGCCAGTTATAGAGGGATAAACGTCTGCTGAAATGTCCAATAGTCTGGTAGCCAGTTATAGAGGGATAAACGTCTGCTGTAATGTCCAATAGTCTCGTAGCCTATAGAGGGATAAACGTCTGCTGTAATGTCCAATAGTCTCGTAGCCAGTTATAGAGGGATAAACGTCTGCTGTAATGTCCAATAGTCTCGTAACCTATAGAGGGATAAACGTCTGCTGAAATGTCCAATAGTCTCGTAGCCTATAGAGGGATAAACGTCTGCTGAAATGTCCAATAGTCTCGTAGCCAGTTATAGAGGGATAAACGTCTGCTGTAATGTCCAATAGTCTGGTAGCCAGTTATAGAGGGATAAACGTCTGCTGAAATGTCCAATAGTCTCGTAGCCAGTTATAGAGGGATAAACGTCTGCTGAAATGTCCAATAGTCTCGTAGCCAGTTATAGAGGGATAAACGTCTGCTGAAATGTCCAATAGTCTCGTAGCCTATAGAGGGATAAACGTCTGCTGAAATGTCCAATAGTCTGGTAGCCAGTTATAGAGGGATAAACATCTGCTGAAATGTCCAATAGTCTCGTAGCCAGTTATAGAGGGATAAACGTCTGCTGAAATGTCCAATAGTCTCGTAGCCAGTTATAGAGGGATAAACGTCTGCTGAAATGTCCAATAGTCTCGTAGCCGGCTATAGAGGGATAAACGTCTGCTGTAATGTCCAATAGTCTCGTAGCCAGTTATAGAGGGATAAACGTCTGCTGAAATGTCCAATAGTCTCATAGCCAGTTATAGAGGGATAAACGTCTGCTGAAATGTCCAATAGTCTCGTAGCCAGTTATAGAGGGATAAACGTCTGCTGAAATGTCCAATAGTCTCGTAGCCTATAGAGGGATAAACGTCTGCTGTAATGTCCAATAGTCTGGTAGCCAGTTATAGAGGGATAAACGTCTGCTGAAATGTCCAATAGTCTGGTAGCCAGTTATAGAGGGATAAACGTCTGCTGAAATGTCCAATAGTCTGGTAGCCAGTTATAGAGGGATAAACGTCTGCTGTAATGTCCAATAGTCTGGTAGCCAGTTATAGAGGGATAAACGTCTGCTGTAATGTCCAATAGTCTCGTAGCCAGTTATAGAGGGATAAACGTCTGCTGAAATGTCCAATAGTCTCGTAGCCAGTTATAGAGGGATAAACGTCTGCTGAAATGTCCAATAGTCTCGTGAGCCAGTTATAGAGGGATAAACGTCTGCTGAAATGTCCAATAGTCTCGTAGCCAGTTATAGAGGGATAAACGTCTGCTGAAATGTCCAATAGTCTCGTAGCCAGTTATAGAGGGATAAACGTCTGCTGTAATGTCCAATAGTCTGGTAGCCAGTTATAGAGGGATAAACGTCTGCTGAAATGTCCAATAGTCCGGTAGCCAGTTATAGAGGGATAAACGTCTGCTGAAATGTCCAATAGTCTCGTAGCCAGTTATAGAGGGATAAACGTCTGCTGTAATGTCCAATAGTCTCGTAGCCAGTTATAGAGGGATAAACGTGGTGATATCCTGAACTTTGACCCACATGATCCATGACAGTGTCAGCCCCAGGTGACTCTCTGATCCAGAGAGTGGTGGTTCAGGCTGTGTGTATGACACAACAGACAAAAGGACAGAGCTCTGATCCAGAGAGGGGTGGTCCAGGCTGTGTGCAGGACACAACAGACAAAAGGACAGAGCTCTGATCCAAAGAGGGGTGGTCCAGGCTGTGTGCAGGACACAACAGACAAAAGGACAGAGCTCTGATCCAGAGAGGGGTGGTTCAGGCTGTGTGCAGGACACAACAGACAAAAGGACAGAGCTCTGATCCAGAGAGGGGTGGTCCAGGCTGTGTGCAGGACACAACAACCAAAAGGACAGAGCTCTGATCCAGAGAGGGGTGGTCCAGGCTGTGTGCAGGACACAACAACCAGAGGGACAGAGCTCTGATCCAGAGAGCACGGCTCAGTGGAGGGGGCCGCTGTGGTCCAGGCAGTTGACTGACTAGGCCAGGGAGAGGTAGCTGGAGGGCCATCCACAGCCATGGAGGGGACACCCAAGCCCCGGCAGGAGACAGCTGGTACAGGGGCTCAAAAAGCGATTTGCAAGTCTTAGAAGGCAGGGCATTTAATTAACCGAGAAAATGTAACCAGTACTTTCAGGTGTCAGGGAAAATGTAACCAGTACTTTCAGGTGTCAGGGTAAATGTAACCAGTACTTTCAGGTGTCAGGGTCATTTAATAAATGTAACCAGTACTTTCAGGTGTCAGGGTAAATGTAACCAGTACTTTCAGGTGTCAGGGTAAATGTAACCAGTACTTTCAGGTGTCAGGGTAAATGTAACCAGTACATTTTTCAGGTGTCAGGGTAAATGTAACCAGTACTTTCAGGTGTCAGGGAAAATGTAACCAGTACTTTCAGGTGTCAGGAAAATGTAACCAGTACTTTCAGGTGTCAGGGTAAATGTAACCAGTACTTTCAGGTGTCAGGGTAAATGTAACCAGTACTTTCAGGTGTCAGGGAAAATGTAACCAGTACTTTCAGGTGTCAGGGAAAATGTAACCAGTACTTTCAGGTGTCAGGGAAAATGTAACCAGTACTTTCAGGTGTCAGGGAAAATGTAACCAGTACTTTCAGGTGTCAGGGAAAATGTAACCAGTACTTTTGAGGTGTCAGGGAAATGTAACCAGTACTTTCAGGTGTCAGGAAAATGTAACCAGTACTTTCAGGTGTCAGGGAAAATGTAACCAGTACTTTCAGGTGTCAGGGTAAATGTAACCAGTACTTTCAGGTGTCAGGGAAAAATAACCTGAGTAAAAGTAACCATTATTTTCTTTAGGAATGTCAGGGTAAAATAAACCTGAACTATTCCAAAATAAAAATAAAGTTACTCCAGTAGAGTTCACCAAAAACACCTGACTCCATTTAATTAACCTGACTATCTGACTCCATTTAATTAACCTGTACTTTATCTGACTCATTTAATTAACCTGACTCCATTTAATTAACCTGACTATCTGACTCATTTAATTAACCTGACTTTCAGGTGACTCATTTAATTAATGACTGACTATCTGACTCCATTTAATAAATTTAATTAACCTGACTCCATTTAATTAACCTGTCATTTAATCTGACTCCATTTAATTAACCTGACTATCTGACTCCATTTAATTAACCTGACTATCTGACTCCATTTAATTAACCTTTCAGGTGTAACCTGACTATCTGACTCCATTTTAATCTGACTCCATTTAATAAACCTGACTTTCAGGTGTCATTTAATTAACCAGTGACTTGACTACTCATTTAATTAACCTGACTATCTGACTCATTTAATTAACCTGACATTTAATGACTAACCATTTAATTAAAATCTGACTCCATTTAATAAATTTAATTAACCTGACTATCTGACTCCATTTAATTAACCTGACTATCTGACTCCATTTAATAAATCTGACTCCATTTAATTAATCTGACTCCATTTAATTAACCTGACTATCTGACTCCATTTAATTACCTGACTATCTGACTCCATTTAATAACCTGACTATCTGACTCCATTTAATTAACCTGACTATCTGACTCCATTTAATTAACCTGACTATCTGACTCCAGTTAATTAACCTGACTCCATTTAATTAACCTGACTATCTGACTCCATTTAATAAACCTGACTATCTGACTCCATTTAATTAACCTGACTATCTGACTCCATTTAATTAACCTGACTCCATTTAATTAACCTGACTATCTGACTCCATTTAATAAACCTGACTATCTGACTCCATTTAATTAACTATCTGACTCCATTTAATAAACCTGACATTTAATTAACCTGACTCCATTTAATTAACCTGACTATCTGACTCCATTTAATAAACCTGACTATCTGACTCCATTTAATTAACCTGACTATCTGACTCCATTTAATTAACCTGACTATCTGACTCCATTTAATTAACCTGACTCCATTTAATTAACCTGACTATCTGACTCCATTTAATTAACCTGACTATCCATTTAATTAACCTGACTATCTGACTCCATTTAATAAACCTGACTATCTGACTCCATTTAATTAACCTGACTATCATTTAATTAAACCTGACTCCATTTAATTAACCTGACTATCTGACTCCATTTAATAAACCTGACATTTATCTGACTCCATTTAATTAACCTGACTCCATTTAATTAACCTGACTATCTGACTCCATTTAATTAACCTGACTATCTGACTCCATTTAATAAACCTGACTCCATTTTAATGACTATCTGACTCCATTTAATTAACCTGACTCCATTTAATTAACCTGACTATCTGACTCCATTTAATAAAACTATCTGACTCCATTTAATTAACCTGACTATCTGACTCCATTTAATAAACCTGACTCCATTTAATTAACCTGACTATCTGACTCCATTTAATTAACCTGACTATCTGACTCCATTTAATTAACCTGACTATCTGACTCCAGTTAATAAACCTGACTCCATTTAATAAACCTGACTACATTTAATTAACCTGACTATCTGACTCCATTTAATTAACCTGACTATCTGACTCCATTTAATAAACCTGACTATCTGACTCCATTTAATAAACCTGACTCCATTTAATAAACCTGACTATCTGACTCCATTTAATTAACCTGACTATCTGACTCCATTTAATTAACCTGACTATCTGACTCCATTTAATTAACCTGACTATCTGACTCCAGTTAATAAACCTGACTACATTTAATTAACCTGACTATCTGACTCCATTTAATTAACCTGACATTTAATAACCTGACTGACTCCATTTAATTAACCTGACTATCTGACTCCATTTAATTAACCTGACTATCTGACTCCATTTAATAAACCTGACTATCTGACTCCATTTAATTAACCTGACTATCTGACTCCATTTAATTAACCTGACTCCACTATCTGACTCCATTTAATTAACCTGACTATCTGACTCCATTTAATTAACCTGACTATCTGACTCCATTTAATTAACCTGACTAATCTGACTCCATTTAATTAACCTGACTATCTGACTCCATTTAATTACCTGACTCCATTTAATTAACTGACTCTGACTCCATTTAATAAACCTGACTATCTGACTCCATTTAATAAACCTGACTATCTGACTCCATTTAATTAACCTGACTATCTGACTCCATTTAATTAACCTGACTCCATTTAATTAAACTATCTGACATTTATAACCTGACTCCATTTAATAAACCTGACTATCTGACTCCACCTGACTATTAATTTAATCTGACTCCATTTAATAAACCTGACTATCTGACTCCATTTAATTAACCTGACTACCTGACTCCATTTAATTAACCTGACTATCTGACTCCATTTAATAGTATAGTAAAACCATGTGCAATCAAGACTGACTAAGATCAAGAAATGGTCACGAGGAGAAAATATCAAATCAAATAAATTAAATCAGACCACAGTAACACCAGCCATAATGCACCATAGTAAGGTGTAAAACTCTGTTTACCTGAGTCATGTCCTCTGATATCTCCACTGAGGGGATCTCTCTGCTGTGCAGGCCAATGGGAGTGGTAGTGTGTTCACTACAGTGTCCTGTGTGATCCTGCAGCTCCAAGTCCTCTGTCCTTGACCCCCCTCCAGCAGAAGCAGCTCTCAGCGCATGGCTCTCCTCTGACAGGTCCTCCTCCTCATAAGGAGCAGCACTGGGTTCACTACACACCGACTCCTGGGACGTCCAGTCAGCCTGGTCCACCGGGACGCTCAGTCGGTTTAGAGCAGCGTCGCTCCCAGCCGTGTCAACGGTGTGAGAGCTAGCACCTCCTCCCTGCCTTCTGTCTCCAACAGTCTTAATGGTGGGAGTGTTGGGGCTGCTGTAGGTCTGGTAGTCCTGCTGGGCCAGGGAGGAGGTGGGGGTGATGTCTGGGACAGAGGAACTCATCCTGTGGTTTAAGACATGTTCTGGACACACCTCAGTCTTACTGGGGTTCTTCTTGCCCCGTCGGAGGGTAGAGAGGAGGGGCTGGGCGCGATGCCGCAGGTGGGACAACACACCGGACTTCTTAGAAGGGGAGTCCATGGTGATGAGCAGGAAGAGGAGGAGAGGGTGTTGATAGTGCTCTGAGGTCTATCTAGGGTTTAACATCCATCACTGAAAGCTGTGAAATAGAGAGACAGGAAGACGCAATTAGACTGAAACCAAACTGTGAACTGTATGTTGGTCATCATTACCACAATCACATTTTCACTGGTTAGTAGCTAACTACGAAAACTATCTACCGACTAAGACTGAGGAGCAGAGAAGAAGTTGATTATTAGATCAAATACAAGGTCATGTTTTACATTAGATCTAGTTATATGACTGCATTCACCATGAGATGAGGGTGTTCAGCAGACTAAACCTAATAGATTGTATTGGCTGTCGTTCATGTGACATCACAGCAATCTGGACCCTGGATATTCTTCCATCCTTTCACATGTAAACTATATGTGTGTCATCATCCCACCACTGACAGCAGTCCCAATAGTTCCCTATTACAGTAGTCAAACTAGAAACAAAGTACAATAGATTAATCAGTTGATAAGAGCTCAACTTAGTATGGTGCTAACCTCTACCTCTAGTCTGACATCACTGCTGTATCCTGCTAACATCTAGCCTGATATCACTGCTGTATGCTGCTAACCTGCTAACATCTAGCCTGATATCACTGCTGTATGCTGCTAACCTGCTAACATCTAGATTTATATCACTGCTGTATGCTGCTAACCTGCTAACATCTAGCCTGATATCACTGCTGTATGCTGCTAACCTGCTAACATCTAGCCTGATATCACTGCTGTATGCTGCTAACCTGCTAACATCTAGATGTATATCACTGCTGTATGCTGCTAACCTGCTAACGTCTAGCCTGATATCACTGCTGTATGCTGCTAACCTGCTAACATCTAGATTTATATCACTGCTGTATGCTGCTAACCTGCTAACATCTAGCCTGATATCACTGCTGTATACTGCTAACATCTAGCCTGATATCACTGCTATATACTGCTAACATCTAGCCTGATATCACTGCTGTATACTGCTAACATCTAGCCGGATATCACTGCTGTATGCTGCTAACCTCTAGTCTGATATCACTGCTGTATGATGCTAACCTCTAGCTTGATATCATTGCTGTATACTGCTAACATGTAGCCTGATATCAATGCTGTATGCTGCTAACCTGCTAACATCTAGCCTGATATCACTGCTGTATACTGCTAACCTGCTAACATCTAGCCTAATATCACTGCTGTATACTGCTAACCTACTAACATCTAGCCTGATATCACTGCTATATACTGCTAACATCTAGCCTGATATCACTGCTGTATACTGCTAACCTCTAGCCGGATATCATTGCTGTATACTGCTAACATCTAGCCTGATATCACTGCTGTATACTGCTAACATCTAGCCTGATATCACTGCTGTATGCTGCTAACATCTAGCCTGATATCACTGCTGCATGGTGCTAACCTGAAAACATCTAGCCTGATATCACTGCTGTATGCTGCTAACCTAAAAACATCTAGCCTGACATCACTGCTGGTATACTGCTAACCTGCTAACATCTAGCCTGATATCACTGCTGTATGCTGCTAACCTCTACCTCTAGCCTGATATAACTGCTGTATACTGCTAACCTGCTAACATCTAGCCTGATATCACTGCTGTATGCTGCTAACATCTAACCTGATATCACAGCTGTATACTGCTAACATCTAGCCTGATGTCACTGCTGTATGCTGCTAACCTCTAGCCTGATATCATTGCTGTATACTGCTAACCTCTAGCCTGATATCACTGCTGTATACTGCTAACATCTAGCCTGATATCACTGCTGTATACTGCTAACCTTTACATCTAGCCTGGTTCTGCTCACACTGCCCTACCCTGTGCTCTGACCTCTTTCTCCCCTCTCTCTCCAGATGACATCTCGCGTCTTGTGACGGCCGGCCGCCCAACAACCTGCCCGCTTGACCCTATCCCCTCCTCTCTTCTCCAGACCATTTCCGGTGACCTTCTCCCTTACCTCACCTCGCTCATCAACTCATCCCTGACCGCTGGCTACGTCCCTCCCGTCTTCAAGAGAGCGAGAGTTACACCCCTTCTGAAAAAACCTACACTCGATCCCTCCGATGTCAACAACTACAGACCAGTATCCCTTCTTTCTTTTTCTCTCCAAAACTCTTGAACGTGCCGTCCTTGGCCAGCTCTCCCGCTATCTCTCTCAGAATGACCTTCTTGATCCAAATCAGTCAGGTTTCAAGACTAGTCATTCAACTGAGACTGCTCTTCTCTGTATCACGGAGGCGCTCCGCACTGCTAAAGCTAACTCTCTCTCCTCTGCTCTCATCCTTCTAGACCTATCGGCTGCCTTCAATACTGTGAACCATCAGATCCTCCTCTCCAACCTCTCCGAGTTGGGCATCTCCGGCGCGGCCCATGCTTGGATTGCGTCCTACCTGACAGGTCGCTCCTACCAGGTGGCGTGGCGAGAATCTGTCTCCTCACCACGCGCTCTCACCACTGGTGTCCCCCAGGGCTCTGTTCTAGGCCCTCTCCTATTCTCGCTATACACCAAGTCACTTGGCTCTGTCATAACCTCACATGGTCTCTCCTATCATTGCTATGCAGACGACACACAATTAATCTTCTCCTTTCCCCCCTCTGATGACCAGGTGGCGAATCGCATCTCTGCATGTCTGGCAGACATATCAGTGTGGATGACGGATCACCACCTCAAGCTGAACCTCGGCAAGACGGAGCTGCTCTTCCTCCCGGGGAAGGACTGCCCGTTCCATGATCTCGCCATCACGGTTGACAACTCCATCGTGTCCTCCTCCCAGAGCGCTAAGAACCTTGGCGTGATCCTGGACAACACCCTGTCGTTCTCAACTAACATCAAGGCGGTGGCCCGTTCCTGTAGGTTCATGCTCTACAACATCCGCAGAGTACGACCCTGCCTCACACAGGAAGCGGCGCAGGTCCTAATCCAGGCACTTGTCATCTCCCGTCTGGATTACTGCAACTCGCTGTTGGCTGGGCTCCCTGCCTGTGCCATTAAACCCCTACAACTCATCCAGAACGCCGCAGCCCGTCTGGTGTTCAACCTTCCCAAGTTCTCTCACGTCACCCCGCTCCTCCGCTCTCTCCACTGGCTTCCAGTTGAAGCTTGCATCCGCTACAAGACCATGGTGCTTGCCTACGGAGCTGTGAGGGGAACGGCACCTCAGTACCTCCAGGCTCTGATCAGGCCCTACACCCAAACAAGGGCACTGCGTTCATCCACCTCTGGCCTGCTCGCCTCCCTACCACTGAGGAAGTACAGTTCCCGCTCAGCCCAGTCAAAACTGTTCGCTGCTCTGGCCCCCCAATGGTGGAACAAACTCCCTCACGACGCCAGGACAGCGGAGTCAATCACCACCTTCCGGAGACACCTGAAACCCCACCTCTTTAAGGAATACCTAGGATAGGATAAAGTAATCCTTCTCACCCCCCCACCCTTAAAAGACTTAGATGCACTATTGTAAAGTGGCTGTTCCACTGGATGTCATAAGGTGAAAGCACCAATTTGTAAGTCGCTCTGGATAAGAGCGTCTGCTAAATGACTTAAATGTAAATGTAAATGTATATCACTGCTGTATGCTGCTCACCTGCTAACATCTAGCCTGATATCACTGCTGTATACTGCTAACCTGCTAACATCTAGCCTGATATCACTGCTGTATACTGCTAACCTGCTAACATCTAGCCTGATATCACTGCTATATACTGCTAACATCTAGCCTGATATCACTGCTGTATACTGCTAACCTCTACATCTAGCCTGATATCACTGCTGTATGCTGCTAACCTCTAGTCTGATATCACTGCTGTATGATGCTAACCTCTAGCCTGATATCACTGCTGTATACTGATAACCTGCTAACATCTAGCCTGATATCACTGCTGTATGCTGCTAACTTGCTAACATCTAGCCTGATATCACTGCTGTATGCTGCTAACCTGCTAACATCTAGCCTGATATCACCGCTGTATGCTGCTAACATCTAGCTTGATATCACTGCTGTATGGTGCTAACCTGAAAACATCTAGCCTGATATCACTGCTGGTATACTGCTAATCTGCTAACATCTAGCCTGATATCATTGCTGTATGCTGCTAACCTCTACCTCTAGCCTGATATCACTGCTGTATCCTGCTAACCTGCTAACAACTAGACTGATATCACTGCTGTATGCTGCTAACATCTAGCCAGATATCACTGCTGTATGCTGCTAACCTGCTAACATCTAACCTGATATCACTGCTGTATGATGCTAACCTCTAGCCTGATATCATTGCTGTATACTGCTAACATCTAGCCTGATATCACTGCTGTATACTGCTAACATCTAGCCTGATATCACTGCTGTATGCTGCTAACCTGCTAACATCTAGCCTGATATCACTGCTGTATGCTGCTAAACTCTACCTCTAGCCTGATATAACTGCTGTATACTGCTAACCTGCTAACATCTAGCCTGATATCACTGCTGTATGCTGCTAACATCTAACCTGATATCACAGCTGTATAATGCTAACATCTAGCCTGATGTCACTGCTGTATGCTGCTAACCTCTAGCCTGATATCATTGCTGTATACTGCTAACCTCTAGCCTGATATCACTGCTGTATACTGCTAACATCTAGCCTGATATCACTGCTGTATACTGCTAACCTCTACATCTAGCCTGATATCACTGCTGTATGCTGCTCACCTGCTAACATCTAGCCTGATATCACTGCTGTATACTGCTAACATCTAGCCTGATATCACTGCTGTATACTGCTAACATCTAGCCTGATATCACTGCTGTATACTGCTAACATCTAGCCTGATATCACTGGTGTATGCTGCTAACATCTAGCCTGATATCACTGCTGTATACTGCTAACCTCTAGTCTGATATCACTGCTGTATGATGCTAACCTCTAGCCTGATATCACTGCTGTATACTGCTAACCTCTCATCGGATATCACTGCTGTATGATGCTAACCTCTAGCCTGATATCATTGCTGTATACTAATAACCTCTAGCCTGATATCACTGCTGTATACTGCTAACATCTAGCCTGATATCACTGCTGTATGCTGCTAACCTGCTAACCTGCTAACATCTAGCCTGATATCAATGCTGTATACTGCTAACATCTAGCCTGATATCACTGCTGTATGCTGCTAACCTCTACCCCTAGCCTGATATAACTGCTGTATACTGCTAACCTGCTAACATCTAGCCTGATATCACTGCTGTATGCTGCTAACATCTAACCTGATATCACAGCTGTATACTGCTAATATCTAGCCTGATGTCACTGCTGTATGCTGCTAACCTGCTAACATCTAGCCTGATGTCACTGCTGTATGCTGCTAACCTCTAGTCGGATATCACTGCTGTATGATGCTAACCTCTAGCCTGATATCATTGCTGTATACTGCTAACCTCTAGCCTGATATCACTGCTGTATACTGCTAACATCTAGCCTGATATCACTGCTGTATACTGCTAACCTTTACATCTAGCCTGATATCACTGCTGTATGCTGCTAACCTGCTAACATCTAGCCTGATATCACTGCTGTATACTGCTAACCTGCTAACATCTAGCCTGATATCACTGCTGTATACTGCTAACCTGCTAACATCTAGCCTGATATCACTGCTATATACTGCTAACATCTAGCCTGATATCACTGCTGTATACTGCTAACCTCTACATCTAGCCTGATATCACTGCTGTATGCTGCTAACCTCTAGTCTGATATCACTGCTGTATGATGCTAACCTCTAGCCTGATATCACTGCTGTATACTGCTAACCTCTAGCCTGATATCACTGCTGTATACTGATAACCTGCTAACATCTAGCCTGATATCACTGCTGTATGCAGCTAACTTGCTAACATCTAGCCTGATATCACTGCTGTATGCTGCTAACCTGCTAACATCTAGCCTGATATCACCGCAGTATGCTGCTTACATCTTGCTTGATATCACTGCTGTATGGTGCTAACCTGAAAACATCTAGCCTGATATCACTGCTGGTATACTGCTAATCTGCTAACATCTAGCCTGATATCACTGCTGTATGCTGCTAACCTCTACCTCTAGCCTGATATCACTGCTGTATCCTGCTAACCTGCTAACAACTAGCCTGATATCACTGCTGTATGCTGCTAACATCTAGCCTGATATCACTGTTGTATGCTGCTAACATCTAGCCAGATATCACTGCTGTATGCTGCTAACCTGCTAACATCTAACCTGATATCACTGCTGTATGATGCTAACATCTAGCCTGATATCACTGCTGTATACTGCTAACATCTAGCCTGATATCACTGCTGTATGCTGCTAACCTGCTAACATCTAGCCTGATATCACTGCTGTATACTGCTAACCTGCTAACATCTAGCCTGATATCACTGCTGTATACTGCTAACCTGCTAACATCTAGCCTGATATCACTGCTGTATACTGCTAACATCTAGCCTGATATCACTGCTGTATACTGCTAACATCTAGCCTGATATCACTGCTGTATACTGCTAACATCTAGCCTGATATCACTGCTGTATGCTGCTAACATCTAGCCTGATATCACTGCTGTATACTGCTAACCTCTAGTCTGATATCACTGCTGTATGATGCTAACCTCTAGCCTGATATCAATGCTGTATACTGCTAACATCTAGCCTGATATCACTGCTGTATGATGCTAACCTCTAGCCTGATATCACTGCTGTATACTGCTAACCTCTAGCCTGATATCACTGCTGTATACTGCTAACCTGCTAACATCTAGCCTGATATCACTGCTGTATGCTGCTAACCTCTAGTCTGATATCATTGCTGTATACTGCTAACCTCTAGCCTGATATCACTGCTGTATACTGATAACCTGCTAACATCTAGCCTGATATCACTGCTGTATGCTGCTAACTTGCTAACATCTAGCCTGATATCACTGCTGTATGCTGCTAACCTGCTAACATCTAGCCTGATATCACCGCAGTATGCTGCTTACATCTTGCTTGATATCACTGCTGTATGGTGCTAACCTGAAAACATCTAGCCTGATATCACTGCTGGTATACTGCTAATCTGCTAACATCTAGCCTGATATCACTGCTGTATGCTGCTAACCTCTACCTCTAGCCTGATATCACTGCTGTATCCTGCTAACCTGCTAACAACTAGCCTGATATCACTGCTGTATGCTGCTAACATCTAGCCTGATATCACTGTTGTATGCTGCTAACATCTAGCCAGATATCACTGCTGTATGCTGCTAACCTGCTAACATCTAACCTGATATCACTGCTGTATGATGCTAACATCTAGCCTGATATCACTGCTGTATACTGCTAACATCTAGCCTGATATCACTGCTGTATGCTGCTAACCTGCTAACATCTAGCCTGATATCACTGCTGTATACTGCTAACCTGCTAACATCTAGCCTGATATCACTGCTGTATACTGCTAACCTGCTAACATCTAGCCTGATATCACTGCTGTATACTGCTAACATCTAGCCTGATATCACTGCTGTATACTGCTAACATCTAGCCTGATATCACTGCTGTATACTGCTAACATCTAGCCTGATATCACTGCTGTATGCTGCTAACATCTAGCCTGATATCACTGCTGTATACTGCTAACCTCTAGTCTGATATCACTGCTGTATGATGCTAACCTCTAGCCTGATATCAATGCTGTATACTGCTAACATCTAGCCTGATATCACTGCTGTATGATGCTAACCTCTAGCCTGATATCACTGCTGTATACTGCTAACCTCTAGCCTGATATCACTGCTGTATACTGCTAACCTGCTAACATCTAGCCTGATATCACTGCTGTATGCTGCTAACCTCTAGTCTGATATCATTGCTGTATACTGCTAACATCTAGCCTGATATCACTGCTGTATACTGCTAACATCTAGCCTGATATCACCGCTGTATGCTGCTAACATCTAGCCTGATATCACTGCTGCATGGTGCTAACCTGAAAACATCTAGCCTGATATCACTGCTGTATGCTGCTAACCTAAAAACATCTAGCCTGACATCACTGCTGGTATACTGCTAACCTGCTAACATCTAGCCTGATATCACTGCTGTATGCTGCTAACCTCTACCTCTAGCCTGATATAACTGCTGTATACTGCTAACCTGCTAACATCTAGCCTGATATCACTGCTGTATGCTGTTAACATCTAACCTGATATCACAGCTGTATACTGCTAACATCTAGCCTGATGTCACTGCTGTATGCTGCTAACCTCTAGTCGGATATCACTGCTGTATGATGCTAACCTCTAGCCTGATATCACTGCTGTATACTGCTAACCTACTAACGTCTAGCCTGATATCACTGCTGTATGCTGCTAACCTGCTAACATCTAGCCTGATATCACTGCTGTATACTGCTAACCTGCTAACATCTAGCATGATATCACTGCTGTATACTGCTAACCTGCTAACATCTAGCCTGATATCACTGCTGTATGCTGCTAACCTCTAGTCTGATATCACTGCTGTATGATGCTAACCTCTAGCCTGATATCACTGCTGTATACTGCTAACCTCTAGCCTGATATCACTGCTGTATACTGATAACCTGCTAACATCTAGCCTGATATCACTGCTGTATGCTGCTAACTTGCTAACATCTAGCCTGATATCACTGCTGTATGCTGCTAACCTGCTAACATCTAGCCTGATATCACCGCTGTATGCGGCTAACATCTAGCTTGATATCACTGCTGTATGGTGCTAACCTGAAAACATCTAGCCTGATATCACTGCTGGTATACTGCTCATCTGCTAACATCTAGCCTGATATCACTGCTGTATGCTGCTAACCTCTACCTCTAGCCTGATATCACTGCTGTATCCTGCTAACCTGCTAACAACTAGACTGATATCACTGCTGTATGCTGCTAACATCTAGCCAGATATCACTGCTGTATGCTGCTAACCTGCTAACATCTAACCTGATATCACTGCTGTATGATGCTAACCTCTAGCCTGATATCATTGCTGTATACTGCTAACATCTAGCCTGATATCACTGCTGTATACTGCTAACATCTAGCCTGATATCACTGCTGTACGCTGCTAACCTGCTAACATCTAGCCTGATATCACTGCTGTATACTGCTAACCTGCTAACATCTAGCCTGATATCACTGCTGTATACTGCTAACCTGCTAACATCTAGCCTGATATCACTGCTGTATACTGCTAACATCTAGCCTGATATCACTGCTGTATACTGCTAACATCTAGCCTGATATCACTGCTGTATGCTGCTAACATCTAGCCTGATATCACTGCTGTATACTGCTAACCTCTAGTCTGATAGCACTGCTGTATGATGCTAACCTCTAGCCTGATATCACTGCTGTATACTGCTAACCTCTCATCGGATATCACTGCTGTATGATGCTAACCTCTAGCCTGATATCACTGCTGTATACTGCTAACCTCTAGCCTGGTATCACTGCTGTATACTGCTAACATCTAGCCTGATATCACTGCTGTATGCTGCTAACCTGCTAACATCTAGCCTGATATCAATGCTGTATACTGCTAACCTGCTAACATCTAGCCTGATATCACTGCTGTATACTGCTAACATCTAGCCTGATATCACTGCTGTATGATGCTAACCTCTAGCCTGATATCATTGCTGTATACTGCTAACCTCTAGCCTGATATCACTGCTGTATACTGCTAACATCTAGCCTGATATCACTGCTGTATGCTGCTAACCTGCTAACCTGCTAACATCTAACCTGATATCAATGCTGTATACTGCTAACCTGCTAACATCTAGCCTAATATCACTGCTGTATGATGCTAACCTCTAGTCTGATATCACTGATGTATGATACTAACATCTAGCCTAATATCACTGCTGTATGATGCTAACCTCTAGCCTGATACCACTGCTGTATGCTGCTAACCTCTAGTCTGATATCACTGCTGTATACTGCTAACCTCTAGCCTGATGTCACTGCTGTATGCTGCTAACAATTAGCCTGATATCACTGCTGTATGCTGCTAACAATTAGCCTGATGTCACTGCTGTATACTGCTAACCTCTAGCCTGATGTCACTGCTGTATACTGCTAACAATTAGCCTGATATCACTGCTGTATACTGCTAACCTCTAGCCTGATGTCACTGCTGTATACTGCTAACAATTAGCCTGATATCACTGCTGTATGCTGCTAACCTCTACCTCTAACCTGATATCACTGCTGTATACTGCTAACCTGCTAACATCTAGCCTGATATCACAGCTGTATGCTGCTAACATCTAGCCTGATATCACTGCTGTATGCTGCTAACATCTAGCCTGATATCACTGCTGTAGGCTGCTAACATCTAGCCTGATATTACTGCTGTATACTGCTAACATCTAGCCTGATATCACTGCTGTATGCTGCTAACCTGCTAACATCTAGCCTGATATCACTGCTGTATACTGCTAACATCTAGCCTGATATCACCTCTGTATGCTGCTAACCTGCTAACATCTAGCCTGATAACACTGCTGTATGCTGCTAACCTGCTAACATCTAGCCTGATATCACTGATGTATGCTGCTAACCTCTACCTCTAGTCTGATATCACTGCTGTATGTGTCGTGGCTAATCATTTCAAAATATGACACTTGCAAGAACTTTGTGAAATCAATATAGGCTTTTAATACAAGAGTATAGCAAGCCAGAGTGGTCCGCGGAACACACACCTTTTTCAGAGCACTCGCTCTGATTTATACACATACAACATATGAGTCCATCCCACATGCAAATGAAGTTACATCCCAATCTGTGCATCCTGCTTGTTCAGCCCAATAACGCCCATATCTGCTTTCCATCAGATTATAATGGTGACAAGACCCTTGCTTTGTCCCTGCACTCAGCTTAATGCGTTCTTCTGTATGTGTGTTATCTAGGGTCAGCAGACTATGTGTCTCCTCTGTTTTTAGCGTGTCCAGCTATACTAAAAATACTATACATTCCTCTATTTTATAGGCTTGTTTTGTCCCTACACTTAGCTCAATGTGTTCCTTTGAAATGTGTGTCTTTATCTCGGATCAGCAGACTATGTGTCTCTTCTGACATTCCTTCAGCATCTCCATGTCCTAGAAATATGTGGGCTATGTCTATAATCCATCAGTTGGTCATTTGGCTGACCCCCTCCTTTGTATATCCCTCTGTCCTTGGTATGTCCAGCTGTCCTAGGCGCCTATGTGTCGCCTTCTCTTCGTGTGGTCTGTTTTTAGTGTTCAGCTATTCTACATATCTATGTGTTTGTCTATGTGTTCTATTTGCTCCCACATATGCTGCTAAGCTGCTAACATCTAGCCTGATATCACTGCTGTATGCTGCTAACCTGCTAACATCTAGCCTGATATCACTGCTGTATACTGCTAACATCTAGCCTGATATCACTGCTGTATCCTGCTAACCTGCTAACATCTAGCCTGATATCACTGCTGTATGCTGCTAACCTGCTAACATCTAGCCTGATATCACTGCTATATACTGCTAACATCTAGCCTGATATCACTGCTGTATGCTGCTAACCTGCTAACATCTAGCCTGATATCACTGCTGTATACTGCTAACATCTAGCCTGATATCACTGCTGTATACTGCTAACATCTAGCCTGATATCACTGCTGTATACTGCTAACCTGCTAACATCTAGCCTGATATCACTGCTATATACTGCTAACATCTAGCCTGATATCACTGCTGCTAACATCTAGCCTGATATTACTGCTGTATGCTGCTAACCTGCTAACATCTAGCCTGATATCACTGCTATATACTGCTAACATCTAGCCTGATATCACTGCTGCTAACCTGCTAACATCTAGCCTGATATTACTGCTGTATGCTGCTAACCTGCTAACATCTAGCCTGATATCACTGCTGTATACTGCTAACATCTAGCCTGATATCACTGCTGTATACTGCTAACATCTAGCCTGATATCACTGCTGTATACTGCTAACATCTAGCCTGATATCACTGCTGTATGCTGCTAACCTGCTAACATCTAGCCTGATATCACTGCTGTATACTGCTAACATCTAGCCTGATGTCACTGCTGTATACTGCTAACCTGCTAACATCTAGCCTGATATCACTGCTGTATACTGCTAACATCTAGCCTGATATCACTGCTGTATGATGCTAACCTCTAGTCGGATATCACTGCTGTATGCTGCTAACCTCTAGCCTGATATCACTGCTGTATGCTGCTAACCTCTAGCCTGATATCACTGCTGTATACTGCTAACATCTAGCCTGATATCACTGCTGTATACTGCTAACATCTAGCCTGATATCACTGCTGTATACTGCTAACATCTAGCCTGATATTTACATTTACATTTAAGTCATTTAGCAGACGCTCTTATCCAGAGCGACTTACAAATTGGTGCATTCACCTTATGACATCCAGTACTTTATACACAAACAAAAATTCCAAAATTCTATACCAAAATTACACAATTTTCTGATTGAATTTAATTATCTTATTAAAACATTAACCCTAGTGAATAACAACAAGAATAACATATTCATGAATCATTATAATAAGATATTTTCAGAGTGAATATAATTGCACTTAAATTGTTTATTTATTTGTATTATTTTATTGATATTTTGAGTATTGTTAATACCTGTGTTTGGTTTGCTAGACATGTTTGATGTATTATGATTTTTTTTTTTTTTTTTTTTATTAAAAGAAAAAAGAAGGGAAAAATTGGGGGGAAATAAAAAATGTGATATTTTTTTCAACAAAATCCCCATTTTTTTAAGTTAGTGGGTGGATTCAATTATGCTTGAGCTGCTGGAGGTGTATGGCCCCCCATGAACGGGCAACAAGGGTGAGGGAGGAGCTGCATTCTCAAATCGAACAGTAATCTGCGCCACTCGGTCATGTTGTCAACAAGGAGGTTTGTTGCATCTTCCAGAAACATACATGTATTTTACATTGCATATGTTTGCATTTTCAAACTAGTTTTCATTGTGAAAGTAGATAAAAGCGTTATCAAAAGCAATCACCTTTGCATTTGAAAACAGAATCCTACTCCCTACGTCACTTTTGTTTTGAGCCGACCTCGCCTGGGCTTTGAACTAGATGCCTGGTTCCAAAACGAATGCAATCAACTTTCACCCGTTGTAAAACACGCCTGCCCTGTCCAGATTAATCGAATCCCCTCAGTATATGCCAGCCCTGTGTGTGACCTCGCCTATCAGAAAGCAACACTAGAATCGAGCAAGTAGACTTGTCCTCGAGAGGCGGAGCCCGGTTGGTTCCATTTGCTGAGGCGCGTTCGTAATGAAAGGGAGCGCGTGAGTGGGCTTTGCCTTGAGCTTCGTGGTGTCTGACTTACTCGTTTTTTATTGTGTAGAGGAGGACTGCACACGTTGTAACGGCACACCGAAATCTTAGGTAGAAATAATAATCTCCTGTTCGGAGAGAACAGAAAAAAACGAATTCAGTGTTCTTTTCCGAAGTCTGTTATTCACAGCCTTCGAAAAACATGTCGGCATCGGTACAACAAAGTCAAGGTATTGGAGGTACAAGGTATTGGAGTGGCCATCACAAAGCCCTGACCTCAATCCTATGGAAAATGTGTGGGCAGAACTAAAAAGGCATGTGTGAGCAAGGAGGCCTACAAACCAGTTACACCAGCTTTGTCAGGAGGAATCGGCCACAATTCACCCAACTTATTGTCGGAAGCTTGTGGAAGGCTACACGAAATGTTTGACCCAAGTTAAACAAATTCAAGGCAATGCTACCAAATACTAATTGAGTGTATGTAAACTTCTGACCCACTAGGAATGTGATGAAAGAAAGAAATGCTGAAATAAATCATTCTCTCAACTATTATTCTGACATTTCACATTCTTAAAATAAACTGGCTAAAATGACTAAAGAGTTAATTAGGGTAAACTGGGATATGACACATTAGACAGGTATTTACCTTTCCATGGTAGCCAGATATTATTGATGTTAGCTAACTGTCTATTAAAATGTATTGGAGTCAGATCATTTATTTATTTCAGGATATGTATACCGGGTATATCCACATCACCATCAGACCATTGTATTGGTAAACTACACAGTAATGTTAAAGTTGTATTTTTTGTGATCCAAAACGTAATATTTTGGTTTTAATCCAGAGAGGTTAGAAAAAGTATCTAGATCCTCTATGAGGCTGTGGAGGGATTCTAATTCTAAAAGTATCTAGATCCTCTATGAGGCTGTGGAGAGATTCTAATTCTATAAGTATCTAGATCCTCTATGAGGCTGTGGAGGGATTCTAATTCTATAAGTATCTAGATCCTCTATGAGGCTGTGGAGGGATTCTAATTCTAAAAGTATCTAGATCCTCTATGAGGCTGTGGAGGGATTCTAATTCTAAAAGTATCTAGATCCTCTATGAGGCTGTGGAGGGATTCTAATTCTATAAGTATCTAGATCCTCTATGAGGCTGTGGAGGGATTCTAATTCTAAAAGTATCTAGATCCTCTATGAGGCTGTGGAGGGATTCTAATTCTATAAGTATCTAGATCCTCTATGAGGCTGTGGAGGGATTCTAATTCTATAAGTATCTAGATCCTCTATGAGGCTGTGGAGGGATTCTAATTCTAAAAGTATCTAGATCCTCTATGAGGCTGTGGAGGGATTCTAATTCTAAAGTATCTAGATCCTCTATGAGGCTGTGGAGGGATTCTAATTCTAAAAGTATCTAGATCCTCTATGAGGCTGTGGAGGGATTCTAATTCTAAAAGTATCTAGATCATCTATGAGGCTGTGGAGGGATTCTAATTCTAAAAGTATCTAGATCCTCTATGAGGCTGTGGAGGGATTCTAATTCTAAAAGTATCTAGATCCTCGTTGAGGCTGTGGAGGGATTCTAATTCTATAAGTATCTAGATCCTCTATGAGGCTGTGGAGGGATTCTAATTCTATATGTATCTAGATCCTCTATGAGGCTGTGGAGGGATTCTAATTCTATAAGTATCTAGATCCTCTATGAGGCTGTGGAGGGATTCTAATTCTAAAAGTATCTAGACTCTATGAGGCTGTGGAGGGATTCTAATTCTATAAGTATCTAGATCTTCTATGAGGCTGTGTAGGGATTCTAATTCTAAAAGTATCTAGATCCTCTATGAGGCTGTGGAGGGATTCTAATTCTATAAGTATCTAGATCCTCTATGAGGCTGTGGAGGGATTCTAATTCTATAAGTATCTAGATCCTCTATGAGGCTGTGGAGGGATTCTAATTATAAAAGTATCTAGATCCTCTATGAGGCTGTGGAGGGATTCTAATTCTATAAGTATCTAGATCCTCGTTGAGGCTGTGTAGGGATTCTAATTCTATAAGTATCTAGATCCTCTATGAGGCTGTGGAGGGATTCTAATTCTATATGTATCTAGATCCTCTATGAGGCTGTGGAGGGATTCTAATTCTATAAGTATCTAGATCCTCTATGAGGCTGTGGAGGGATTCTAATTCTAAAAGTATCTAGATCCTCTATGAGGCTGTGGAGGGATTCTAATTCTATAAGTATCTAGATCTTCTATGAGGCTGTGTAGGGATTCTAATTCTAAAAGTATCTAGATCCTCTATGAGGCTGTGGAGGGATTCTAATTCTATAAGTATCTAGTTCCTCTGTGAGGCTGTGGAGGGATTCTAATTCTATAAGTATCTAGATCCTCTATGAGGCTGTGGAGGGATTCTAATTATAAAAGTATCTAGATCCTCTATGAGGCTGTGGAGGGATTCTAATTCTATAAGTATCTAGATCCTCTATGAGGCTGTGGAGGGATTCTAATTCTAAAAGTATCTAGATCCTCTATGAGGCTGTGGAGGGATTCTAATTCTATAAGTATCTAGATCCTCTATGAGGCTGTGTAGGGATTCTAATTCTAAAAGTATCTAGATCCTCTATGAGGCTGTGGAGGGATTCTAATTCTAAAAGTATCTAGATCCTCTATGAGGCTGTGGAGGGATTCTAATTCTATAAGTATCTAGATCCTCTATGAGGCTGTGGAGGGATTCTAATTCTAAAAGTATCTAGATCCTCTATGAGGCTGTGGAGGATTCTAATTCTATAAGTATCTAGATCCTCTATGAGGCTGTGGAGGGATTCTAATTCTATAAGTATCTAGATCCTCTATGAGGCTGTGGAGGGATTCTAATTCTAAAAGTATCTAGATCCTCTATGAGGCTGTGGAGGGATTCTAATTCTAAAGTATCTAGATCCTCTATGAGGCTGTGGAGGGATTCTAATTCTAAAAGTATCTAGATCCTCTATGAGGCTGTGGAGGGATTCTAATTCTAAAAGTATCTAGATCATCTATGAGGCTGTGGAGGGATTCTAATTCTAAAAGTATCTAGATCCTCTATGAGGCTGTGGAGGGATTCTAATTCTAAAAGTATCTAGATCCTCGTTGAGGCTGTGGAGGGATTCTAATTCTATAAGTATCTAGATCCTCTATGAGGCTGTGGAGGGATTCTAATTCTATATGTATCTAGATCCTCTATGAGGCTGTGGAGGGATTCTAATTCTATAAGTATCTAGATCCTCTATGAGGCTGTGGAGGGATTCTAATTCTAAAAGTATCTAGACTCTATGAGGCTGTGGAGGGATTCTAATTCTATAAGTATCTAGATCTTCTATGAGGCTGTGTAGGGATTCTAATTCTAAAAGTATCTAGATCCTCTATGAGGCTGTGGAGGGATTCTAATTCTATAAGTATCTAGATCCTCTATGAGGCTGTGGAGGATTCTAATTCTATAAGTATCTAGATCCTCTATGAGGCTGTGGAGGGATTCTAATTATAAAAGTATCTAGATCCTCTATGAGGCTGTGGAGGGATTCTAATTCTATAAGTATCTAGATCCTCGTTGAGGCTGTGTAGGGATTCTAATTCTATAAGTATCTAGATCCTCTATGAGGCTGTGGAGGGATTCTAATTCTATATGTATCTAGATCCTCTATGAGGCTGTGGAGGGATTCTAATTCTATAAGTATCTAGATCCTCTATGAGGCTGTGGAGGGATTCTAATTCTAAAAGTATCTAGATCCTCTATGAGGCTGTGGAGGGATTCTAATTCTATAAGTATCTAGATCTTCTATGAGGCTGTGTAGGGATTCTAATTCTAAAAGTATCTAGATCCTCTATGAGGCTGTGGAGGGATTCTAATTCTATAAGTATCTAGTTCCTCTGTGAGGCTGTGGAGGGATTCTAATTCTATAAGTATCTAGATCCTCTATGAGGCTGTGGAGGGATTCTAATTATAAAAGTATCTAGATCCTCTATGAGGCTGTGGAGGGATTCTAATTCTATAAGTATCTAGATCCTCTATGAGGCTGTGGAGGGATTCTAATTCTAAAAGTATCTAGATCCTCTATGAGGCTGTGGAGGGATTCTAATTCTATAAGTATCTAGATCCTCTATGAGGCTGTGTAGGGATTCTAATTCTATAAGTATCTAGATCCTCTATGAGGCTGTGGAGGGATTCTAATTATATAAGTATCTAGATCTTCTATGAGGCTGTGTAGGGATTCTAATTCTATAAGTATCTAGATCCTCTATGAGGCTGTGGAGGGATTCTAATTCTATAAGTATCTAGATCCTCTATGAGGCTGTGTAGGGATTCTAATTCTATAAGTATCTAGATCCTCTATGAGGCTGTGGAGGGATTCTAATTCTAAAAGTATCTAGATCCTCTATGAGGCTGTGGAGGGATTCTAATTCTATAAGTATCTAGATCCTCTATGAGGCTGTGGAGGGATTCTAATTCTAAAAGTATCTAGATCCTCTATGAGGCTGTGGAGGGATTCTAATTCTATAAGTATCTAGATCCTCTATGAGGCTGTGGAGGGATTCTAATTATATAAGTATCTAGATCCTCTATGAGGCTGTGGAGGGATTCTAATTCTAAAAGTATCTAGATCCTCTATGAGGCTGTGGAGGGATTCTAATTCTAAAAGTATCTAGATCATCTATGAGGCTGTGGAGGGATTCTAATTCTAAAAGTATCTAGATCCTCTATGAGGCTGTGGAGGGATTCTAATTCTATATGTATCTAGATCCTCTATGAGGCTGTGGAGGGATTCTAATTCTAAAAGTATCTAGATCCTCTATGAGGCTGTGGAGGATTCTAATTCTATAAGTATCTAGATCTTCTATGAGGCTGTGTAGGGATTCTAATTCTATAAGTATCTAGATCCTCTATGAGGCTGTGGAGGGATTCTAATTCTATAAGTATCTAGATCCTCTATGAGGCTGTGGAGGGATTCTAATTCTAAAAGTATCTAGATCCTCGTTGAGGCTGTGGAGGGATTCTAATTCTAAAAGTATCTAGATCCTCTATGAGGCTGTGGAGGGATTCTAATTCTATAAGTATCTAGATCCTCTATGAGGCTGTGGAGGGATTCTAATTCTAAAAGTATCTAGATCCTCGTTGAGGCTGTGGAGGGATTCTAATTCTAAAAGTATCTAGATCCTCGTTGAGGCTGTGGAGGGATTCTAATTCTAAAAGTATCTAGATCCTCTATGAGGCTGTGGATTTAAAAGAAAACATGAATCATCAGAGTACAATGGCACCTTTGTTTTTCAGCCCTGAATTTCTAATCCCTTGATATTATTTTTTGGATCTAATTGTAATAGATAACATTGTGATGGCCATAATAAATAGATATGCTGATAGTGGACAACCTTGTTTAACTCCACTTGACAGTTTAAAACTTTCTGAGAAGCAGCCATTATTTACTATTTTACACCAATGGTGTGTGAATAAATGAATGTGGGTGTTAATGTGTTAATAAGTGTTATGAATGTGTTAATATGTTATGAATGTGTTAATGTGTTGTTAATGTGTTATGAATGTGTTAATGTGTTATGAATGTGTTAATATGTTATGAATGTGTTAATGTGTTATGAATGTGTTAATGTGTTAATGTGTTAATGTGTTAATGTGTTATGAATGTGTTAATGTGTTATGAATGTGTTAATGTGTTAATGTGTTATGAATGTGTTAATGTGTTATGAATGTGTTAATGTGTTAATGTGTTATGAATGTGTTAATGTGTTAATGTGTTATGAATGTGTTAATGTGTTATGAATGTGTTAATGTGTTAATGTGTTATGAATGTGTTAATGTGTTAATGTGTTATGAATGTGTTAATGTGTTAATGTGTTATGAATGTGTTAATATGTTATGAATGTGTTAATGTGTTAATGTGTTAATGTGTTAATGTGTTATGAATGTGTTAATGTGTTAATGTGTTATGAATGTGTTAATGTGTTAATGTGTTAATATGTTATGAATGTGTTAATGTGTTAATGTGTTAATGTGTTAATGTGTTATGAATGTGTTAATGTGTTAATGTGTTATGAATGTGTTAATATGTTATGAATGTGTTAATGTGTTAATGTGTTATGAATGTGTTAATGTGTTAATGTGTTAATGTGTTAATGTGTTATGAATGTGTTAATGTGTTAATATGTTATGAATGTGTTAATGTGTTAATGTGTTAATGTGTTATGAATGTGTTAATGTGTTAATGTGTTATGAATATGTTAATGTGTTAATGTGTTAATGTGTTAATGTGTTATGAATGTGTGAATGTGTGAATGTGTTAATGTGTTAATGTGTTAATGTGTTATGAATATGTTAATGTGTTAATGTGTTAATGTGTTAATGTGTTAATGTGTTATGAATGTGTTAATGTGTTAATGTGTTAATGTGTTAATATGTTAATGTGTTAATGTGTTAATGTGTTAATGAATGTGTGAATGTGTTAATGTGTTAATGTGTTAATGTGTTAATGTGTTATGAATGTGTTAATGTGTTAATGTGTTATGAATGTGTTAATGTGTTAATGTGTTAATGTGTTATGAATGTGTTAATGTGTTAATGTGTTAATGTGTTATGAATGTGTTAATGTGTTAATGTGTTAATGTGTTATGAATGTGTTAATGTGTTAATGTGTTAATGTGTTATGAATGTGTTAATGTGTTAATGTGTTAATATGTTATGAATGTGTTAATATGTTATGAATGTGTTAATGTGTTAATGTGTTATGAATGTGTTAATGTGTTAATGTGTTAATGTGTTATGAATGTGTTAATGTGTTATGAATGTGTTAATATGTTATGAATGTGTTAATGTGTTAATGTGTTATGAATGTGTTAATGTGTTATGAATGTGTTAATGTGTTAATGTGTTAAGAATGTGTGAATGTGTTAATATGTTATGAATGTGTTAATGTGTTAATGTGTTATGAATGTGTTAATGTGTTAATGTGTTAATGTGTTAATATGTTATGAATGTGTTAATGTGTTATGAATGTGTTAATGTGTTAATGTGTTATGAATGTGTTAATGTGTTATGAATGTGTTAATGTGTTATGAATGTGTTAATGTGTTAATGTGTTAATGTGTTAATATGTTAATATGTTATGAATGTGTTAATGTGTTATGAATGTGTTAATGTGTTAATGTGTTAATGTGTTAATGTGTTATGAATGTGTTAATGTGTTATGAATGTGTTAATGTGTTAATGTGTTAATGTGTTAATGTGTTAATGTGTTATGAATGTGTTAATGTGTTAATGTGTTAATGTGTTAATGTGTTATTAATGTGTTAATGTGTTAATATGTTAATGTGTTAATGTGTTATGAATGTGTTAATGTGTTAATGTGTTATGAATGTGTTAATATGTTATGAATGTGTTAATGTGTTAATGTGTTAATGTGTTAATATGTTAATGTGTTATGAATGTGTTAATATGTTAATGTGTTAATGTGTTAATGTGTTAATGTGTTATGAATGTGTTAATGTGTTAATGTGTTAATGTGTTAATGTGTTATGAATGTGTTAATGTGTTATGAATGTGTTAATGTGTTATGAATGTGTTAATGTGTTAATATGTTATGAATGTGTTAATGTGTTATGAATGTGTTAATGTGTTATGAATGTGTTAATGTGTTATGAATGTGTTAATGTGTTATGAATGTGTTAATATGTTATGAATGTGTTAATGTGTTATGAATGTGTTATGAATGTGTTAATGTGTTAATGTGTTAATGTGTTAATGTGTTATGAATGTGTTAATGTGTTAATATGTTATGAATGTGTTAATGTGTTAATGTGTTAATGTGTTATGAATGTGTTAATGTGTTATGAATGTGTTAATGTGTTATGAATGTGTTAATGTGTTATGAATGTGTTAATATGTTATGAATGTGTTAATGTGTTATGAATGTGTTAATGTGTTAATGTGTTAATGTGTTATGAATGTGTTAATGTGTTATGAATGTGTTAATGTGTTATGAATGTGTTAATGTGTTATGAATGTGTTAATGTGTTAATGTGTTAATGTGTTAATGTGTTAATGTGTTATGAATGTGTTAATGTGTTAATATGTGTTAATGTGTTATGAATGTGTTAATGTGTTATGAATGTGTTAATGTGTTATGAATGTGTTAATATGTTATGAATGTGTTAATGTGTTAATGTGTTAATGTGTTAATGTGTTAATGTGTTATGAATGTGTTAATGTGTTAATATGTTATGAATGTGTTAATGTGTTAATGTGTTAATGTGTTAATGTGTTAATGTGTTAATGTGTTAATGTGTTAATGTGTTAATGTGTTAATGTGTTATGAATGTGTTAATGTGTTAATGTGTTAATGTGTTATGAATGTGTTAATGTGTTATGAATGTGTTAATGTGTTATGAATGTGTTAATGTGTTAATGTGTTATGAATGTGTTAATGTGTTATGAATGTGTTAATGTGTTATGAATGTGTTAATGTGTTAATGTGTTATGAATGTGTTAATGTGTTAATATGTTATGAATGTGTTAATGTGTTATGAATGTGTTAATGTGTTATGAATGTGTTAATGTGTTAATGTGTTTATGTTATGAATGTGTTAATGTGTTAATGTGTTATGAATGTGTTAATGTGTTATGAATGTGTTAATGTGTTAATGTGTTAATGTGTTATGAATGTGTTAATGTGTTAATGTGTTAATGTGTTATGAATGTGTTATGAATGTGTTAATGTGTTAATGTGTTAATGTGTTAATGTGTTAATGTGTTATGAATGTGTTAATGTGTTATGAATGTGTTAATGTGTTAATGTGTTAATATGTGTTAATGTGTTAATATGTGTTAATGTGTTAATGTGTTAATATGTGTTAATGTGTTATGAATGTGTTAATGTGTTATGAATGTGTTAATGTGTTAATGTGTTAATATGTTATGAATGTGTTAATGTGTTAATGTGTTATGAATGTGTTAATGTGTTATGAATGTGTTAATGTGTTAATGTGTTATGAATGTGTTAATGTGTTAATGTGTTATGAATGTGTTAATGTGTTATGAATGTGTTAATGTGTTAATGTGTTATGAATGTGTGAATGTGTTAATGTGTTAATATGTTAATGTGTTAATGTGTTAATGTGTTAATGTGTTATGAATGTGTTAATGTGTTAATGTGTTATGAATGTGTTAATGTGTTAATGTGTTAATGTGTTAATGTGTTATGAATGTGTTAATGTGTTAATGTGTTAATGTGTTAACGTGTTAATGTGTTATGAATGTGTTAATATGTTAATATGTTATGAATGTGTTAATGTGTTAATGTGTTATGAATGTGTTAATGTGTTATGAATGTGTTAATGTGTTAATGTGTTAATGTGTTAATGTGTTATGAATGTGTTAATGTGTTATGAATGTGTTAATGTGTTATGAATGTGTTAATGTGTTATGAATGTGTTAATATGTTATGAATGTGTTAATGTGTTAATGTGTTATGAATGTGTTAATGTGTTAATGTGTTAATATGTTAATATGTTATGAATGTGTTAATATGTTAATATGTTATGAATGTGTTAATGTGTTAATGTGTTAATGTGTTAATGTGTTATGAATGTGTTAATGTGTTAATGTGTTAATGTGTTAATGTGTTAATGTGTTATGAATGTGTTAATGTGTTATGAATGTGTTAATGTGTTAATGTGTTAATGTGTTAATGTGTTAATGTGTTATGAATGTGTTAATGTGTTAATGTGTTAATGTGTTAATGTGTTAACGTGTTATGAATGTGTTAATGTGTTAATGTGTTATGAATGTGTTAATGTGTTAATGTGTTAATGTGTTAACGTGTTATGAATGTGTTAATGTGTTAATATGTTATGAATGTGTTAATATGTTATGAATGTGTTAATATGTTAATGTGTTAATGTGTTAATGTGTTATGAATGTGTTAATGTGTTATGAATGTGTTAATGTGTTATGAATGTGTTAATGTGTTAATGTGTTAATGTGTTAATGTGTTATGAATGTGTTAATGTGTTATGAATGTGTTAATGTGTTAATGTGTTAATGTGTTAATGTGTTATGAATGTGTTAATGTGTTAATGTGTTAATGTGTTAATGTGTTATGAATGTGTTAATGTGTTATGAATGTGTTAATGTGTTAATATGTTATGAATGTGTTAATGTGTTAATGTGTTATGAATGTGTTAATGTGTTATGAATGTGTTAATGTGTTATGAATGTGTTAATGTGTTAATGTGTTAATGTGTTAATGTGTTAATGTGTTAATATGTTAATGTGTTAATGTGTTAATGTGTTATGAATGTGTGAATGTGTTGTGTTAATATGTTATGAATGTGTTAATATGTTATGAATGTGTTAATGTGTGAATGTGTGAATGTGTGAATGTGTTAATGTGTTAATGTGTTATGAATAGCCTAAGGACTATTAGTCAAGCAGTCAGCAGCAACATTCATATGGAAATGTACTGAGAATTAAACTGAGGAGGATTTATGTGGTTGGCAGCAATCCCAGATGATGAATGTTGACATGCACTGACATGATGACATCTCAACACCAGAGAGACTAGAGCAGAGCCAGATCCTGCCACAAAGAGCTCCTACGGATCAGAGAAACAGGATAGGCCGACATCTTCTGTTTTAACTCTAACAAATATAAAACAACTCAATTCATCCAATCAGAAAACACTGTGCAGAGACTAGAGCTTCCATCATAGAAACAATATACTGTTTTATGTCCAAAAAAACATTTCCACTTTTTTTGTAAATAAAATAATGAGATTCCTCATATTTGAAATGCTTAAATACATATAAATACACAATCCATTCCCAAGTATTGAGTCCAAGAACATTTGAATCTAGATCAAGTTTATGATAACAACTGGCTGACATGAAGTGACACACCTCCTGTGTCTACATGGCAGGGCCTGGCCCCGGCCCTGAGTAATCTGCCGTGTCCTTGTGGACAGTGGAACACCTAGACTGCTCCCAAATGGAACCCTATTCCCTGTATAGTGCACTACTTTTGACCAGAGCCCATAGTGCACTACATAGTGAATAGAGTGTCATTTGGGGTTAGCCTGAAATAAGGGTCTTCGTTCCATTTCACCAGTATTCCTATATACACTGAGAACACAATGAACTATACAGTGCAGGAGAATTCATACTGCTGTTGTTTAGTGTTACATTCATACTGCTGCTGTTAGTGTTACATTCATACTGCTGTTGTTTAGTGTTACATTCATACTGCTGTTGTTAGTGTTACATTCATACTGCTGTTGTTAGTGTTACATTCATACTGCTGTTGTTAGTGTTACATTCATACTGCTGTTGTTAGTGTTACATTCATACTGCTGTTGTTAGTGTTACATTCATACTGCTGTTGTTAGTGTTACATTCATACTGCTGTTGTTAGTGTTACATTCATACTGCTGTTGTTAGTGTTACATTCATACTGCTGTTGTTAGTGTTACATTCATACTGCTGTTGTTAGTTGTTACATTCATACTGCTGTTGTTAGTGTTACATTCATACTGCTGTTGTTTAGTGTTACATTCATACTGCTGTTGTTAGTGTTACATTCATACTGCTGTTGTTAGTGTTACATTCATACTGCTGTTGTTAGTGTTACATTCATACTGCTGTTGTTAGTGTTACATTCATACTGCTGTTGTTAGTGTTACATTCATACTGCTGTTGTTTAGTGTTACATTCATACTGCTGTTGTTAGTGTTACATTCATACTGCTGTTGTTAGTGTTACATTCATACTGCTGTTGTTAGTGTTACATTCTGCTAGATCTCCTCTATGTGTGTAATCTCAGCATTCATACTGCTGTTGTTAGTGATACATTCATACTGCTGTTGTTAGTGTTACATTCATACTGCTGTTAGTGTTACATTCATACTGCTGTTGTTAGTGTTACATTCATACTGCTGTTGTTTAGTGTTACATTCATACTGCTGTTGTTAGTGTTACATTCATACTGCTCTTGTTAGTGTTACATTCATACTGCTGTTAGTGTTACATTCATACTGCTGTTGTTAGTGTTACATTCATACTGCTGTTGTTAGTGTTACATTCATACTGCTGTTGTTAGTGTTACATTCATACTGCTGTTGTTAGTGTTACATTCATACTGCTGTTGTTAGTGTTACATTCATACTGCTGTTGTTAGTGTTACATTCTGCTAGATCTCCTCTATGTGTGTAATCTCAACATTCATGCTACCTTTGTCACAGCCCAGAAGCTTCTTAAATATTTGCTATACACTATACACTTCGGGCCTTCCATTAAAATGGAACCATTGTTTCATGAACCTTATCCGTCTCCTGATAAACAAACAGCTAGAGTTCTAGTTTGACAAAAGGGCAATTTAATGTGAAGTGTTTAACCTTTGGCCTGGTCCCAGATCTGTGTCTGTTATTACCAACTCCACTTCTCATTGGACAAACATGATGTGAAGTGTTTAACCTTTGGCCTGGTCCCAGATCTGTGTCTGTTATTACCAACTCCACGTCTCATTGGACAAACATGATGTGAAGTGTTTAACCTTTGGCTAGCCTGGTCCCAGATCTGTGTCTGTTATTACCAACTCCACGTCTCATTGGACAAACATGATGTGAAGTGTTTAACCTTTGGCCTGGTCCCAGATCTGTGTCTGTTATTACCAACTCCACGTCTCATTGGACAAACATGATGTGAAGTGTTTAACCTTTGACCTGGTCCCAGATCTGTGTCTGTTATTACCAACTCCACTTCTCATTGGACAAACATGATGTGAAGTGTTTAACCTTTGGCCTGGTCCCAGATCTGTGTCTGTTATTACCAACTCCACATCTCATTGGACAAACATGATGTGAAGTGTTTAACCTTTGACCTGGTCCCAGATCTGTGTCTGTTATTACCAACTCCACTTCTCATTGGACAAACATGACAATTTCATCAGTTGTAAAGATACCTTTATAGAAAATGACTCAAGTACAAGTTAGTCACCCAGTAAAATACTACTTGAGTTAAGGTCTAAAAGTATTTGGTTTTATATATACTTAAGTATCAAAAGTAAATGGAATTGCTAAAATGTACTTTAGTATCATAAAAAAAACAGGTAGGCCAGTTGAGAACAAGTTCTCATTTACCACCGCGACCTGGCCAAGATAAAGCAAAGCAGTGTGACACAGACAACAACACAGAGTTACACATGGAATAAACAAACGTACAGTCAATAACACAATAGAAAAAGTCTATATACATTGTGTGCAAATGGCGTGAGGAGGTAAGGCAATAAATAGGCCATAGTAGAGAAGTAATTACAATTTAGCAAATTAACACCGGAGTGATAGATGAGCAGATGATGATGTGCAAACAGAAATACTAGTGTTCAAAATAGCAGAAAAGTAAATAAAAACAATATGGGGATGAGGTAGTTGGATGGGCTATTTACAGATGGGCTGTGTACAGCTGCAGTGATCTGTGAGCTGATCTGACAGCTGTTGCTTAAAGTTAGTGAGGGAGATACGAGTCTCCAACTTCAGCGATTTTTGCAGTTCGGTCCTGTCATTGGTAGCAGAGAACTGGAAGGAAAGGCGGCCAAAGGAGGTGTTGGCTTTGGGGATGACCTATGCTGCTATGGTGACCAGTGAGATATACCTATCATAGGTAAAAAATAACTTCACATTCCTTATATTAAGCAAACCAGATGGGACAATGTTCTCGTTTTTTGTTAAAGGACAGCAGGGGCTCCAACACTCAGACATAATTTACAAACAAGGCATGTTCTCTGTTTAGTGAGTCCTCCAGATCAGAGGCAGTAGGGATGACCAGGGATGTTCTCTGTTTAGTGAGTCCATCAGATCAGAGGCAGTAGGGATGACCAGGGATGTTCTCTGTTTAGTGAGTCCTCCAGATCAGAGGCAGTAGGGATGACCAGGGATGTTCTCTGTTTAGTGAGTCCTCCAGATCAGAGGCAGTAGGGATGACCAGGGATGTTCTCTTGATAAGTGTGTGAATTAGACCATTTCCCTGTCAAAATGTAACAAGTACTTTTGGGTGTCAGGTAAAATGTACGGAGTAAAAAGCACATTTTATTTAGGACTATAGTGAATTAAAAGTTAAAGTTGGGAGAAATATGAATAGTAAAGTACTGAAACCCCAAAAAGCAGTAACACACTGGCATCGAGGCTTCCTTTCAGAACAGAGGGACTGTTTCATTACATCTATATTAGCATCACTATACTTCTGAGACAGGAAGTCTTATCCCTAGTGTGTTTGAACTTAGATGCCTTGAACAACAGCTTTCCTGGGATCATCTGGGAGCATCGTCATGTCCAGTCTCTTCACCACATGATGGAGAAAGTAAAGTCCTACTTCACAGCACAATCAAATGGACAGTAAAAGGACATGTCTGACAGCCATACACAGCAGGAATATAATCCACTGTAATCCCTGTAGAGTAGCGGGACCAGGCAGCTTCTATTATCTGAGCTGAGAGCTGTACTGTAGTGTATTACAGACCCTGTGCCCTGCTAGGACAGCACCTGCCCACTGCACCCAGCTGCGGTTAGTCTCCAGAGAAAACAACCACTGGTTATTAAGCCTCTTATACAGCCGCTGGGTTTATGATGCTCTTCAAATGGCACCCGATTCCCTACACTCTTAGAACACAAGATAAAAACTACAACCTAAAAGGATTATTCATCTGTCCCCATAGAACCCTTTCAAGAAATCTTGCTGGTTGCAAGTATAATTGTTTTGGGTTCCATGTAGAACCCTGTCCACAGAGGAACCCTGTCCATAGAGGGTTCTACATGGAACCCAAAATAGTTCTACCTGGAACCAAAAAGGGTTCTCCTAATGGGACAGCCGAAGAACCCTTTTGGATCCCTTTTCTCTAAGAGTGTATATGTCTCCTGACTCAGATGTCAGCTCTGTCTCCTGACTCTGGTATCTATGAGGTAGAGGTCAGATGTCAGCTCTGTCTCCTGACTCTGCTATCTATGAGGTAGAGGTCAGATGTCAGCTCGGTCTTCTGACTCTGCTATCTATGAGGTAGGGGTCAGATGTCAGCTCGGTCTCCTGACTCTGGTATCTATGAGGTAGGGGTCAGATGTCAGCTCTGTCTCCTGACTCTGGTATCTATGAGGTAGGGGTCAGATGTCAGCTCTGTATGCTGACTCTGGTATCTATGAGGTAGAGGTCAGATGTCAGCTCTGTCTCCTGACTCTGGTATCTATGAGGTAGGGGTCAGATGTCAGCTCTGTCTCCTGACTCTGGTATCTATGAGGTAGAGGTCAGATGTCAGCTCCGTCTCCTGACTCTGGTATCTATGAGGTAGGGGTCAGATGTCAGCTCTGTCTCCTGACTCTGGTATCTATGAGGTCAGATGTCAGCTCTGTCTCCTGACTCTGGTATCTATGAGGTAGGGGTCAGATGTCAGCTCCGTCTCCTGACTCTGGTATCTATGAGGTAGGGGTCAGATGTCCAGGTCCAGACATACCTGATACTCTACTAGTGGATCATAATGACAGCGGGTCCAATATGTGTCCATCTTAATCTCCTCTTTTCTTTAGTGTCACTTCAGAAAGGAGGTCTGCTTGGAAGAAATTAGTTTCCTGTTAATCCAGGACGCAGGGCGAGGGCTCTGACCCAGATGAGGGGATTAGAGGAGGAGGAATAAAATGTTGACAGAAACATAGAATAAAAGAGTGTGATGGATAGAGGGGAGGATGATGTCAGAGAGGGACGGACAGGAGACTAGTGAAGGTGGGACTGACTGTGACCTCTATCCTGATCTGAATGCCAAATGGCACCAAATTCCCTAGTGCACTATTTTTGATCAGGGCTTGTAGGGGTCAGAAGTAGTCACTGTATCTGGAGTAATGCTGTCATTTGGGACACCTGCCTGTTCTGCTGTCAGATAACAGTCAGTCAACTCCAGACTGGTAATAATAGCATCATACCATCCAACAATGCCTGAAAGGAAGTTGCAACATCCTCTACAACTGCGGTACAGTTGGAAGTAGCTCGTGACGAACGGAATGTAAAACAATCTCTTAACAATGCCAACACTGATCCGCAAAATGGATGTCCATGGATATTAACAGTATTTACCAACATAAATACTACGTACATTTCTATACAGATTGACAGATGTTACGCGACTACAGTGATCGCAGATCTTATAAATGTGGCCAGAAATATAGCTAAATATTTAATAGTCTTTAATAATCATAATGACTATCTGACAGCAGTACTCAGTTCAGTCATTAAGCTAACTGACAGTACTCAGTTCAGTCATTAAGCTAACTGACAGTACTCAGTTCAGTCACTAAGCTAACTGACAGTACTCAGTTCAGTCACTAAGCTAACTGACAGTACTCAGTTCAGTCACTAAGCTAACTGACAGTACTCAGTTCAGTCATTAAGCTAACTGACAGTACTCAGTTCAGTCATTAAGCTAACTGACAGTACTCAGTTCAGTCACTAAGCTAACTGACAGCAGTACTCAGTTCAGTCATTAAGCTAACTGACAGCAGTACTCAGTTCAGTCATTAAGCTAACTGACAGCAGGACTCAGTTCAGTCATTAAGCTAACTGACAGCAGTACTCAGTTCAGTCATTAAGCTAACTGACAGCAGTACTCAGTTCAGTGAGTAAGCTAACTGACAGCAGTATTCAGTTCAGTCACTAAGCTAACTGACAGCAGTACTCAGTTCAGTCACTAAGCTAACTGACAGCAGTACTCAGTTCAGTCATTAAGCTAACTGACAGTACTCAGTTCAGTCATTAAGCTAACTGACAGCAGTACTCAGTTCAGTCATTAAGCTAACTGACAGTAGTATTCAGTTCAGTCATTAAGCTAACTGACAGTAGTATTCAGTTCAGTCATTAAGCTAACTGACAGTACTCAGTTCAGTCACTAAGCTAACTGACAGCAGGACTCAGTTCAGTCACTAAGCTAACTGACAGCAGTACTCAGTTCAGTCATTAAGCTAACTGACAGCAGTATTCAGTTCAGTCATTAAGCTAACTGACAGCAGTATTCAGTTCAGTCATTAAGCTAACTGACAGCAGTATTCAGTTCAGTCAGTAAGCTAACTGACAGTAGTATTCAGTTCAGTCATTAAGCTAACTGACAGTAGTATTCAGTTCAGTCATTAAGCTAACTGACAGCAGTACTCAGTTCAGTCATTAAGCTAACTGACAGTAGTATTCAGTTCAGTCATTAAGCTAACTGACAGTAGTATTCAGTTCAGTCATTAAGCTAACTGACAGTATTCAGTTCAGTCATTAAGCTAACTGACAGTAGTATTCAGTTCAGTCATTAAGCTAACTGACAGTAGTATTCAGTTCAGTCATTAAGCTAACTGACAGTAGTATTCAGTTCAGTCATTAAGCTAACTGACAGTAGTATTCAGTTCAGTCATTAAGCTAACTGACAGTATTCAGTTCAGTCATTAAGCTAACTGACAGTACTCAGTTCAGTCATTAAGCTAACTGACAGTAGTATTCAGTTCAGTCATTAAGCTAACTGACAGTATTCAGTTCAGTCATTAAGCTAACTGACAGTATTCAGTTCAGTCATTAAGCTAACTGACAGTATTCAGTTCAGTCATTAAGCTAACTGACAGTAGTATTCAGTTCAGTCATTAAGCTAACTGACAGTAGTATTCAGTTCAGTCATTAAGCTAACTGACAGTAGTATTCAGTTCAGTCATTAAGCTAACTGACAGCAGTACTCAGTTCAGTCATTAAGCTAACTGACAGTATTCAGTTCAGTCATTAAGCTAACTGACAGCAGTACTCAGTTCAGTCACTAAGCTAACTGACAGTACTCAGTTCAGTCATTAAGCTAACTGACAGTAGTATTCAGTTCAGTCATTAAGCTAACTGACAGCAGTACTCAGTTCAGTCACTAAGCTAACTGACAGCAGTACTCAGTTCAGTCATTAAGCTAACTGACAGCAGTATTCAGTTCAGTCATTAAGCTAACTGACAGCAGGACTCAGTTCAGTCATTAAGCTAACTGACAGTATTCAGTTCAGTCATTAAGCTAACTGACAGTATTCAGTTCAGTCATTAAGCTAACTGACAGCAGTATTCAGTTCAGTCATTAAGCTAACTGACAGTACTCAGTTCAGTCATTAAGCTAACTGACAGTATTCAGTTCAGTCAGTAAGCTAACTGACAGCAGTACTCAGTTCAGTCATTAAGCTATCTGACAGTATTCAGTTCAGTCATTAAGCTAACTGACAGTAGTATTCAGTTCAGTCATTAAGCTAACTGACAGTAGTATTCAGTTCAGTCATTAAGCTAACTGACAGCAGGACTCAGTTCAGTCATTAAGCTAACTGACAGTAGTATTCAGTTCAGTCATTAAGCTAACTGACAGTAGTATTCAGTTCAGTCACTAAGCTAACTGACAGTATTCAGTTCAGTCATTAAGCTAACTGACAGCAGTATTCAGTTCAGTCATTAAGCTAACTGACAGCAGTATTCAGTTCAGTCATTAAGCTAACTGACAGCAGTACTCAGTTCAGTCATTAAGCTAACTGACAGCAGTACTCAGTTCAGTCACTAAGCTAACTGACAGCAGTATTCAGTTCAGTCATTAAGCTAACTGACAGTAGTATTCAGTTCAGTCATTAAGCTAACTGACAGTATTCAGTTCAGTCATTAAGCTAACTGACAGTAGTATTCAGTTCAGTCATTAAGCTAACTGACAGCAGTATTCAGTTCAGTCACTAAGCTAACTGACAGTATTCAGTTCAGTCATTAAGCTAACTGACAGTATTCAGTTCAGTCATTAAGCTAACTGACAGTAGTATTCAGTTCAGTCATTAAGCTAACTGACAGCAGTACTCAGTTCAGTCATTAAGCTAACTGACAGTATTCAGTTCAGTCATTAAGCTAACTGACAGTAGTATTCAGTTCAGTCATTAAGCTAACTGACAGTAGTATTCAGTTCAGTCATTAAGCTAACTGACAGTACTCAGTTCAGTCACTAAGCTATCTGACAGTATTCAGTTCAGTCACTAAGCTAACTGACAGTAGTATTCAGTTCAGTCACTAAGCTAACTGACAGTATTCAGTTCAGTCATTAAGCTAACTGACAGTACTCAGTTCAGTCACTAAGCTATCTGACAGTATTCAGTTCAGTCACTAAGCTAACTGACAGTATTCAGTTCAGTCACTAGGCTAACTGACAGCAGTATTCAGTTCAGTCATTAAGCTAACTGACAGTAGTATTCAGTTCAGTCATTAAGCTAACTGACAGTAGTATTCAGTTCAGTCATTAAGCTAACTGACAGTAGTATTCAGTTCAGTCATTAAGCTAACTGACAGTAGTATTCAGTTCAGTCATTAAGCTAACTGACAGTAGTATTCAGTTCAGTCACTAAGCTAACTGACAGTATTCAGTTCAGTCATTAAGCTAACTGACAGCAGTATTCAGTTCAGTCACTAAGCTAACTGACAGTAGTATTCAGTTCAGTCACTAAGCTAACTGACAGTAGTATTCAGTTCAGTCATTAAGCTAACTGACAGTATTCAGTTCAGTCACTAAGCTAACTGACAGTACAGTTCAGTATTCTGACAGTTCAGTCAGTCATTAAGCTAACTGACAGTAGTATTCAGTTCAGTCACTAAGCTAACTGACAGTAGTATTCAGTTCAGTCACTAAGCTAACTGACAGTATTATTCAGTTAAGTCACTAAGTCTAACTGACAGTAGTATTCAGTTCAGTCATTAAGCTAACTGACAGTAGTATTCAGTTCAGTCATTAAGCTAACTGACAGTATTCAGTTCAGTCATTAAGCTAACTGACAGCAGTACTCAGTTCAGTCACTAAGCTAACTGACAGCAGTATTCAGTTCAGTCATTAAGCTAACTGACAGCAGTATTCAGTTCAGTCATTAAGCTAACTGACAGTATTCAGTTCAGTCACTAAGCTAACTGACAGTAGTATTCAGTTCAGTCATTAAGCTAACTGACAGTATTCAGTTCAGTCACTAAGCTAACTGACAGTATTCAGTTCAGTCATTAAGCTAACTGACAGTATTCAGTTCAGTCATTAAGCTAACTGACAGTAGTATTCAGTTCAGTCACTAAGCTAACTGACAGCAGTATTCAGTTCAGTCATTAAGCTAACTGACAGTATTCAGTTCAGTCACTAAGCTAACTGACAGTATTCAGTTCAGTCATTAAGCTAACTGACAGTAGTATTCAGTTCAGTCATTAAGCTAACTGACAGCAGTACTCAGTTCAGTCATTAAGCTAACTGACAGTAGTATTCAGTTCAGTCATTAAGCTAACTGACAGTAGTATTCAGTTCAGTCACTAAGCTAACTGACAGTAGTATTCAGTTCAGTCACTAAGCTAACTGACAGTAGTATTCAGTTCAGTCACTAAGCTAACTGACAGCAGTATTCAGTTCAGTCATTAAGCTAACTGACAGCAGTACTCAGTTCAGTCATTAAGCTAACTGACAGTATTCAGTTCAGTCACTAAGCTAACTGACAGCAGGACTCAGTTCAGTCACTAAACTAACTGACAGCAGGACTCAGTTCAGTCATTAAGCTAACTGACAGTAGTATTCAGTTCAGTCATTAAGCTAACTGACAGTAGTATTCAGTTCAGTCACTAAGCTAACTGACAGTAGTATTCAGTTCAGTCACTAAGCTAACTGACAGCAGTATTCAGTTCAGTCATTAAGCTAACTGACAGCAGTACTCAGTTCAGTCACTAAGCTAACTGACAGTATTCAGTTCAGTCACTAAGCTAACTTGACAGCAGTATTCAGTTCAGTCACTAAGCTAACTGACAGCAGGACTCAGTTCAGTCATTAAGCTAACTGACAGCAGGACTCAGTTCAGTCATTAAGCTAACTGACAGTAGTATTCAGTTCAGTCATTAAGCTAACTGACAGCAGGACTCAGTTCAGTCACTAAGCTGACAGCAGTATTCAGT